>NC_079891.1:15032242-15037959 GCF_024868665.1 Triplophysa rosa | reverse complement strand
AAAATATCTGAGATATTTGTATGTTTAAAAGGATTATCAACCAAATATAAGAAGTTTAAAAAGTTCAAATGCATAATGTATTTTAAGCATGAAATCATATGCCCACTTGAAGCCCATGAAGGTCTCATATGGGAAAAGCTATGTGGGACCCATATTGGTATCCCACACGGGGCCCATATGTTTTGCCCATCTTAAACCTATGCCCATGTGGAGCCCATATCGCCCAGATAAAACCCATATGGGGCCCACATACAAATGTTCAAATCGTACGCATTTAAAGGAGTTTAAAGGCATAATATGTATTCTTAAGCATAAAATCCGTGTGCCCACATGCAGCCCATAAAGGTCCCATAAGGGCAAACCTATATGGGACCCACATTTGTAATCCCACATGGGGCCCATATATTTTGCCCTTTTTTATCCCATGCCCATGTGGAGCCCATGTCGCCCAGATATAACCCACATGGGGCCCACATACCAATGTTGGCTGGGTGTTGGTGTTTGAGTAGTGTATGGGTCATCATGAACGATTCGTTCTTTTTGAACGAATCTTTAAAATGACTCGGGAGTAACGAGTGTCTCAGCGAGTGATTCGTTCATTTTGTGTTGACCGCGCATGTGCAACATTGTACCAGAAACAGTAATGAAGTTCGTCTCTCGAGTCATCGGGTCCGAGTCCTTATACCGGAAAGAGAAATGATTAGTTCGTCTCTCGAGTCATCGGGTCCGAGTCCTTATACCGGAAAGAGAAATGATTAGTTCGTCTCTCGAGTCATCGGGTCCGAGTCCTTATACCGGAAAGAGAAATGATTAGTTCGTCTCTCGAGTCATCGGGTCCGAGTCCTTATACCGGAAAGAGAAATGATTAGTTCGTCTCTCGAGTCATCGGGTCCGAGTCCTTATACCGGAAAGAGAAATGATTAGTTCGTCTCTCGAGTCATCGGGTCCTTATTAGATATTATTTATTATAATGATCTTGCTTGGTCTATAAACACCATGCACTGTGCTGTGTTTTACCTTTCTGTGTTTTTCTTATTTGCTCCTGTAAAGCTGCTTTGGAACAATGCACATTGTGAAAAGCGCTATATAAATAAAATTGAATTGAATTGAATTAAAAGGAGGTCATTTTATTTTTATACAGTTTTTCATAAAACAGCAATCCTATTAGTTTATCTACATAACAATAATAAATAAAAGACAAGAAAATACAAATAAATAGAAGGATCCATAGTATGCTAAATGTTGGTAGCACATAGACTACCAACTACCCCCCCCCAGGTTTGCAGAAATGGTTTGACCCAATTCTTAGGCAGCCAATGATATTGTCACGTTTAAACTGGAAACTGGCGTCTGAATCACGCGTTGTTTACTATGGAACGCAAACGGGGACATGTGGAAGGCCGAGAGGGCCAAAACGTGTGAAACTAACGTGTTAACGCGTCGTTTTGTGCATGCACATTGGACCACGGAGCTGTATCACCACCTACTGGCATGGCGTTATTGCTTAAACAAAATAAAGCAAGAGACGCTTGTAAATTGCAAGATTTTATCTAAAATATATTGTGAACAATGTATTTTGAGGAGTAGTCAACTATATAGAATGATTAAAACATAATTAAAAATCAAGTATTGCTTAAATTGACCTATTAAACGTTGAAAGGCCATATTCAGAATATCAGGCTAATAAAGTGTAAGTTTATTTGCATCTTTCTCTAAACATTTTCATATACACTTGCATAATTCTATAGCCATGTTTGTTTAGAAAAGTAGTAAATGAATATCAGTATTCATATGTCAAACCCTATGGATCAATATTTCTAAGTGAGCCCCTTTGATAACACTTAAAAAAAGCTGAGATACCTTTGTGCATTGTTCTGCTAATTTTTTCAAGGTTCAGTGTATTCAGTAATATAATTCAATATAATGCCTTATCATCAGACACACTCAAGATTTGTGAAACCTTTTTTCAAATTTAATCACAATAAATAAATGCGTATTATTTCAGTGTATGTGTTTGATTCAGGTTAACAGGTGAAAACTGGTGGGGAATAATATGATGTTTGAGGCCAGCTTTATTTCTTTATGTATGAAAAGTACAGAGTGTACACTTTCAAGTCACTTGTCATTCTGTTATATGTGGGACATACAAAGGAATTAAATGTCTTACATGACCACAATGTTGCATATTTAACATATAACTTATACCAGTGGTCTCCAACCCCTGAAGAGCTAGCGTCCAGAAGATTTCAGTTCCGACCCCAATCAAACACACCTGAACCATCTTATCAAGGTGTTCAGGATTGTTTGATTACAGACAGGTGTGCTGAAACGGGTTGGAGCTGAAGTCTACAGGACCGTAGCTCTCTGGGAGCAGGGTTTGAGATCCCTGACTTATACATTTAGAAAATAAGATGACACATATCTATACATATATATTATACAGATACTTTTAAACTACGATTATAAGTGGGCCTAACCAATGAGCTAAAAATTCAAGTACATGTTTACCTGCAAAATATTCAATTTTATTTATATAGCGCTTTTCAAAATACTGGGGAATTAAAGCGAGTATATGGTATTAAGATACATGGTATTATTGCAAGTTTTTCTCTATGCAATGTACACTGATTAAACTTAACTGAAATAAATGCTATGATTGTCAGAAAATGTCAATAATTCAATTGAAGTATTTAATCTAGGTATATTATTACTTTAAATATTGTTATGAGGACTGAGAACCTAAAATTACAATATATACCAGAACAATTTGCAACAATCCCAAAACATACGGAAAGAATATTTCAAGTATGTTAACATGCATGTTTGTTGTTGAACTCAAGTTATTTATATTTATGGATTAATCAAAATCAAAGTCTTCTAGTGATTAAGCAGCTCCCAGTGACTGGCAACGGTGGCTAGGAACCAAAACACACCATATGTGTGTAAGAGTGGAGAAAAAAAACCTGAGTTGAGTCTGGAAGAGCCAGTTTTTCTCTGGAATATTAAAATAGCACTGCTGCAACTACAGAGAGAATAATTCTTGTAAGATTCTACGGAAATAGCCGTGGTGGATAGAAAAAAAAGAGAGATATTTAGGTCTGTCCAACATTATTCTGGTTGTGGCTGTAGTTGTCATCAGGTAGATTGACCATCATCACGAGCATCTGGCTGGACTGGGAAGAGCATCAGGACAGAACCGGAGCTCGGACTGATGACTTCTGGTGCTCTCAGGATCCTAGGTTGTGGCTGTAGTTGTCATCAGGTGGATTGCTCATCATCATAAGCATCTGGTTGGACTGGGAAGAGCATCAGGCCAGAAACGGAGCTTGGACTGACGACCTCTGGTGTCTTTGGGAACCTGAGGATGGGACATGAAAAACAAAAAAACTGATATTAGAGTATGCGTAGAGGCGGCCACTTATAAAATGTGTAAGAAAGTTACATAATATGATGGGTGTGTGTGTGTTCAGTTCCGACAAGCTAACTATACTGCTTAAGGTGAGTTAACAGTGTTATCGGTGAGTTAGGTATAGCTATATTAAAGAGATGAGTGTTAAGTCTAGTTTTAAACTGACTGAGTGTCAGATACAATGGTTGAGCCTTTCGCCGTGGGTGTGAAGTTCGCCTGCTCGTGTTCTCTAAGCCTGGGCTCTGTGCAGAGAAACACGCGGAGTAGAAGTGGTAGGAGTATTACATTTGCATGGAAAACTTACCACAGATTTGTGAGCGTCAGCCCGGGATGTTTCCAGCGCTGTTTTACGTTCTTGTAGACGTGCCTGCTTCTCCACAGCCTCCAGTTCCTACTGCACCGATTGAAGTTCGAATGTTTCCTCATCTGCACTCAGAGGTACACTTAAGGATAGGTTTTACCCTCAGTAAAATAACAATTAAAAACATAAATCTTAAGATATAACAAGAATAAAAGATGTATTACGATTAAGTTTGAAGGAGCTCCCAAATTATCAACCCTATGCACCTATGCAGTCGAGAGTACATGGCTTGGTGTGCATCAGGGCAGGTTGGTCCAAGTAGCCTGTTTTGCCTAAAAAAACTCCTTTGTTTAAGTATGTATCCCCTTAACAAGCAGACTAAGTATTGATCATTACTTTGTCATCCAAATCAGCATCTGTCAAGCTTGTGAATCAACACAGGCTGACTAATCTGTTAAAGGCAAACATGCAAAGAAAATCGTCAACAGGAGTGTATTAGTAATACCTGAAATAAAACAATTATTTTCCATTATAATTTATTTAGTATCAATGGCTAATCAAATGCAAAATCCTAGAATGAATTCCTACATCAACAAGGAAATAATATATAGTCTAAAAATTGTAAACCGAATATAATATTATTTAATGTTACATAATTTTGGAGCATTGTGAAGCCCTTTACTTCTTGCAAATACAGCGCATTACTGTTAACATCTCTCACCTCGCTGGCCACTCTGTATGTGCAAGCCTGACAGTCTGTTGCCCAAAGCCATTTTCCCAATGAAACTATTTCTCATTATCTTCTTCTGCGGTTTCTCTTCTTGTATTTCTCGGTGGTAGGTTTTGCCTCTTCCGTGTGCGTTTACCTTGCGTCAGTGTCCGTGGCTTATGAGGTAAACTCGCTGTAAGCTTAACGTAGTGTTGGGTCACAACATCATGAATAATTCAAATAAAACGAAGGTCTGTTGTCATTTTGATAATGGCTGTCGTAACAGCTTGTAATCCTTATTATGACTTAATGCGGTGATGCGCGCCTTCGTTTTATTGTGAATATTAATTAATCTGTAGACGTGCACTGACCTAGCGGTTACGACAGCCCAGCTCACCAACTGCGCAACTTCCTTTAGAGGAGTAGCTCTTAACAACGGTGACGAAGAAGAACGTCAATCTTTATACGCTTGTGCCATCTAGTGGTTATTTGTGGTCACGATTAGACATGTAATACACAAATGAAACATTTACATTAGAAACATAAACGCAAAGGAAATACGAATGCATTTTAAACAGAGCTCCTAGAATCATAGCCGCGGGAACGTATTTTGAGCAGGGGGTGCTGTCATTTTTTTATTACTGTTATGACTGTGCCATGGGCGAGCCGCTTAAGTTTAATGTTAATAAATAACGAAGGCAAAAATTAGTTGCTGCCGAGAATAAAGAAGATCCCAGTGTGATTATAGGATGCAGCATAAAAACAAACATATACAGTAAACGCATGTTATATGTATGCCTATAGCCAAAGCAAAATCTGTTGTACGAAAACTAGCTGAGCGGTGGCAGCTTAACCACCCAAACAAAAACCATGGGCAAACCGGTCACACGATTAAACACAACTGCATGCTGCACGGCAACAGCACAGAAATCAACCCGTAACGTTACATATTCTGCCTGTAGACCTAGCCACAATCTCAAATCAAGAAATAACTGTCTTACATTTCTGCTGGCCTGCATGCAAAACTCCAAAAGTGGCATTTCTTTCTGGGTTGACGCTGCTGAAGTCCTGCATCCCTGATAGCACACATGCATCTGGTTTACGTCTATTTGACGTCTGCATTTACATCTGCAAGACATCTACAATACATCGTTTGCTCATCTGCAATACGTCTCGGAGATGTCTGCTGTCAGACGTCATATAGACATCTAGAACATGTCTGTAAGATGTTTATGATTTAGAATGGATGTACAACAGCTCTTTCTAAGATGTTTAGCAGATGCTTTTAAGCAGCAGAT
>NC_079891.1:14967479-15028825 GCF_024868665.1 Triplophysa rosa | reverse complement strand
AAACATTTACATTAGAAACATAAACGCAAAGGAAATACGAATGCATTTTAAACAGAGCTCCTAGAATCATAGCCGCGGGAACGTATTTTGAGAAAGGGGTGCTGTCATTTTTTTTATTATTACTGTGTTATGACTGTGCCATGGACGAGCCGCTTAAGTTTAATGTTAATAAATAACGGAGGCAAACATTTGTTGCTGCCGAGAATAAAGAAGATCCCAGTGTGATTATAGGATGCAGCATGAAAACAAACATATACAGTAAACGCATGTTATATGTATACCTATAGCCAAAGCAAAATCTGTTGTACGAAAACTAGCTGCGCGGCGGCAGCTTAACCACCCAAACAAAAACCATGGGCAAACCGGTCACGCGATTAAACACAACTGAGTGCTGCACGGCAACAGCACAGAAATCAACCCGTAACGTTACATATTCTGCCTGTAGACCTAGCCACAATCTCAAATCAAGAAATAACTGTCTTACATTTCTGCTGGCCTGCATGCAAAACTCCGAAAGTGGCATTTCTTTCTGGGTTGACGCTGCTGAAGTCCTGCATCCCTGATAGCACACATACATCTGGCTTACGTCTATTTGACGTCTGCATTTACATCTGCAAGACATCTACAATACATCGTTTGCTCATCTGCAATACGTCTCGGAGATGTCTGCTGTCAGACGTCATATAGACATCTAGAAGATGTCTGTAAGATGTTTATGATTTAGAATGGATGTACAACAGCTCTTTCTAAGATGTTTAGCAGATGCTTTTAAGCAGCAGATCTCCAGATCTTTAGCACACGTATTACAGACGTTCAGACGTCTCCGAGACGTATTGCAGATGAGCAAACTATGTATTTAAGATGTCTTGCAGATGTAAATGCAGATGTCAAATAGACGTAAACCAGATGGATTGTGCTATCTGGGCATGAGGTAAAAAAGTCTGAAATTCGTTTTTGCGCCATTTGGACAAGACCGCTCATGACACTTGACCTTCACTAACGCCGTGACGTAATCAGACACTTGCATTGTCATTGTAACAGTAACGTTATTAAAGCAAAAACAGTGACGTTATGTTTTCAATGGATATTAGTAAATAGACACAAAATAGACATAAAATGTATTATATTCATTTTTGATAAAACATTTCATTTACGGAGTGTCTATTTACACAGAGTAATGTTACAAATAGCCTGCCCAAGGCAGCAATGCTTTTTACTCTAACCGAAAATAGCTGTATTTTCTTTGGATTAAATAAAAAGAGTAGTTAGATGCTATTGATACTTATAAATAGTGGCAGATAACGTTACTTTACCCTAAACTTTATGAATAACAATTTTATTGAAAACAAATGGGAGAGTTTGATTTAGAACCCCCATCTCCTGTGTCACACTACACAGACTTTACACCTTACGCCACTGGAGTCACTGTTCAAACTGAAGTCGTTCTTACATATTCTCTATTCCAATCACATATTGGTGGGCGGACCTGGTGCAAATAGTCTCTGCCTTTATTTATGTATCTTTCACACGGTTTCAGTTTTTCTTTCGCTCGACGCCAGGGGGTGCTGCAGCCCCCGCAGCACCCCCACTTCCCGCGGCTATGCCTAGAATCAGCAATATTAGACAACACAGGAAACACAAATAGATTAACATTTTATTGTCAAGTATGCTTACACGCACGCAAGCACGCACACACAAGGAATTTTGATTACAGCTTCCAGAGTACAGATTCATTAAAACACTTAAAACGAATTAAATCACAATACTAAAGAGAAGTGAATGATATGTCTTATGGTGATTTGGATTATCGTTAAACGGAACAAATTAAGACGGAACTGTTTTCATCCGGAGGCCAGTCTGGTGTACGGAGTCTGGCCAGTCTGGTGTACTTGGTACGGAGTGTAGATTGCTTCCTGTTTCCTGCATCGCTGCCGGCAGCTTGTTTGTATCAGTGCTCTTATCACTTCGCTCTAATATTAGTGTATTTTATTTTCGTTAATTATTATTGTCGTTGCTAACTTATCCTGATATCTCAATAACCCTGTTCCTGTTATTTACTTGGAAGAGTCTAAACTAAAAGTGATAGTTAACTTAACGCCGTTAGCATAGCAATAGCGTGTTAGCTTGCTTTCTGTTCACACTGTGGAATATCATCTTGCCTCTGGTTTGTCTTGTGTGCTAACTGTTTCNTAGTTAGATATATGTATAGAAAAGGACAGTTTAATCACATAAGTTCCTATTGTCAGGGACATTTCTCTGGTTAGCCTCAGATGTTAAGTTAGAGATGAGACAGAGACTTCTCACCAATGCTTTGAAGCATAGGGGTCGTAAATATCCAACAGAGAGACAAAACGTTATCAAAACTCTAAAACCAGACCCCTGGAGCCAGGTTTTTGCTATGGTCTTTTGATCATGATAGCAAAAGAAACCAGGACAAAAGGGAGTGGGGGTTGATGGCTCTTCTTTCAATGACTCCGACCATTTGGCTTATGCTAAATTCTCTACAAGTTTGTAAATATATGAGGATGTCGTCAATGTAGATGATGACGAACTGATTGAGCATATCTCTGAAGATTTCGTTCATGAAGCTTTGGACTTGTAAACGCACCTGCCATATTTCAAAGGGCATGACCAGGTATTCATAGTGTCCTGAGGGAGTTATGAAGGTGGTTTTCCATTCATCCCCGGGCTTGATACGGATGAGGTTATATGCGCTGCGGAGATCGAGTTTGGTGAATAAGTGGCATTTCTGAGTTGTTCCAATGCTGCAGGTACCAGGGGAAGAGGATAAGGAAACTTGCAGGTATGGGCGTTGAGGATCCGGTAGTCAATGCATGGTCTCAAACCTCCATCCTTCTTTCCCACGAAGAAGAAGCTGGAAGGGGAAGTGGAAGGGGGGGGACTCATCCATGGCCTTCCGTTCCGGGACCGACAGGGGGTAGATTTTTCCTTTAGGAATGACAGCCTCAGGCAGTAGCTCGATGGCACAGTCCCATGGTCGATGAGAGGGAAGCTTCGTCGCCAGTTGCTTGGAAAACACGTCCTGGAACGCCGCATATTACCTAGGAATCGATGTGATGGTCGAAACTTCTGGACTCTCTACAGTGGTTGAATTTAAAGGGAGCACCAAGGACCTTGGAGAATTACCGGAATCTTTAATGGGGTTATAGGATTCTGAGACCAGGGAATGGAGACATCGGGATTGGCAGGCTTTTCCCCAGAGGATAACTTTGCTGGTATTCCAGTCTATGTAGGGTTGGTGAAGTTTCAACCAGGGGCGTCCCAGGATGATGTCTGAGGTTGGACCCTCCAGAACCCAGAAGTAGATGATTTACTTGTGGAGATCCCCTACTTGAAGGAAGATGGTGGGCGAATGATAGCAGACTCGACTTCTGCCCAATGGTTGTCCCAGGATGTTATGAATACGTAAGTTTTGTGAGTTCAGTTTACGAGGTAATTTCAGGGTACTTAACAAGGCTTGAGATATGAAGTTTCCAGCAGCTCCTGAGTCTATAAGGGCTTTTGCTGGAACAGACAACTGAGGGGTAGTTACTTTAGTTAGGGCTGAACGAATAATAGGGTTGGGTACCGAAACTATATGACCGGTATGTACCGGACCGAATTAGAACGCGAATTTCGGTGCCTCATTTCGGTGCCACTTAAATGCCCGAACTGATAAATATTTGTCCTCTGGTGCTATGAGTCATGACACGGACGTAAAGAAGCATTAGATTCATCAACACGCATGATCGCTGGTTAAATTTAAATACTGTTTTCATGGGGTGTCAGAATGATCGGGAAAAAAATCCTGAATGAGAAAACTCACGTGAACGTCGGAAAGCTTTGATGATACAAATCCAATACATCTTTGTAGCAGTGTTACTGTCCAATTTGTTTTCACATTTCATATTAAAAGCACAAATCGCGAGAAGCGGGTGAATGCAGCAACTACACTTGCTCTGACTGCAGTGCAGCAGGTGGTCTAACGTTACCGTTAGCTTAGCTAGCTACATTAAACGCGCTTAAGTTAAAATGCCTAAAACTAAACGCTCTAAAGTGTGGCTATATTTCACACGAAAGAATTCCGAAACCGCGACGTGCAGCAAGTGTTATGCAACGGTTGCGTGTAAAGGGGGAAACATGTCAAACCCAATGAAACATTCGAGGGCACACGGAATAAACTTGAAAGCTTTCGGACATCAGCTGGCACTCTCAATTATGATGATGACATCAGCCATTCCGCAGGTTAGTAGTAGGCTAATTTAATGCTAATTGCAAAATGTAAATCTTGCAGTCATGCTAACAAATGATCAAACGATTTGTAAAATATGAATGTCTGAGACCATCTGAGAGAGTTTTCTCCTGTTCAGGACATGCAATAAGTCAGGAGAGGTGTCGTATTTTGCCAGAGAAGGCAAATATGGTTGTATTTCTGCAAAAGAATTGCTGAAATTTGAAGCTGTTAAATTACTGTAGTTTTTATGTTAGGTTTTATTGTTGTTGTGTTTTGTAATTATTGTATTTACTTATTCATGTATACTTTAAACTTTTAANAGCATCGTGTGGAGTTTTTTCACCTCGGTGAATAAAAACACTGCGAACTGCGATGTATGGCAGTGGGCCTTTGGGGGTAAAAAGCCAAAGATTGAAAGTACTTTATTATTTAAGCACTTTATTTACTTTGTGTCGCAAACAATTGTGTGCACTTTGTTTATAAATTCACTTAAAAAAGTGTAATGAAAGGGAAACATGTTAATTTGTTCTATTATTTTGTCTAAACATAACACTGAACAAAAACAGAAAAGCAGTTTTAAAATCTTTGTTCTTGAGTAATAATTTTGTCCACTTTGGGTTTTTTTAAGCTAGAGAAGTAGTACTGGGATAACGAGAAATTGTTTTGTTAAATATCGTTTTTCTGTTCTGTTAATCTGTTAGGGTGCGTTTACACTTGGCATTAACATGCGATCTGTATCTGGATGTTGTCCACATACACATTGAAAAGACAAGTGTAACCGCGCTTCTGATCGGAATGTCATCCGATCAGCATGTCCTGATCCAGAGGTAGTCGAGGACGCATTGTGATCAGATCTCAGTGTAATGTAAACGCAATCCAGACAGTTTATCTACATTTACCGGTACAATTTCACAGAAAACCCCGCCCGCTATCATTATTCTCTCGTCTGTCCGAAGCCTCTCAGCAGCTGACAAATACAGAGGAAAGTTTACTCTTGCTCACGCACTCTTGCACAGTCGTTCGTTTTCCCACGAAATTATCATGGATACTTTAACCTACAGAGGATTTATGTCAAATCACACGAGATGTTTTACTTGACCACTTCAGCTGTATCATCGCTGTATTTGTGACTGCCATGAATGGCGTTGACTCGCACACAAAGCGCCAGCTTAAAACGCATCATTTGTTTATTTTCATGTCACAGACACGAATGGCAACACTATACCAGCTTGTTTCTAACATACGTGTGTGTGTTTACTGTAGCCTATACGGCGTAATCAACTCCGGTTCCCCGAGGGCTGCTGCCGCTTGTGTCTCGTACGGCTCTCACTAAATCCTTGGTGTTTCGAGTCTGACGGCATCACCCAAACGTGTTTTTTCATTCATTTTAACAATCATAGGTAGTTTAGATGGTTAGAGTAAGGTTAGGGTTAGGGTGTGGGTTAGGGTAAAGGTTTCGTAAGACATGAAACACCAAAGATTTAGTCAAAACCAACAAGCCACGCCCACGGATCTGACTCGAAAGTACCGTCCCCGAAAACAGATTAAGCGGCAGACAGGCAGCTTGAAACGGAGCTCTGAATACACCGTATATCATTTACACACAGAAACAAGATTGTATAGTGTTGCTAATAGCTGATGTCAGTAAACACGCTATTTAGGGCGCAGACCAAAGAAACGACGCGCTGTCACTTTCAGCCGAACCAACCCAAATACACGAGAACGATGTAAGTGCTCGCTTTTGATCATAGTAACTTAGGCCTACTTATGTGATTATTTTATGTGTCCGTGACATGAATAAACAAATGATGTGTTTAAAAACACCGTTAGAGTCTGTGTGTGTGTGTGCGCACTAGTGAAACCCGCCACAGCTCAAGTACAAAAGCTGTTGTTTGTCATTTTACAAACGTCCTCTGCTTATACTTTCACATATAAGATCATTAATAGCTTTAACCGTGGTTTACTTCCCACCGCTGCCTCGAGTTCAACATGGCTGCGTATCAAATGTGTACATGCTCATCCTCCCCGTTATACGTGTTGTGTGAAATCTCCCCACACGGGGCTATTTTTAAATGGCAGGCTTATTAAAATAATGGGCGGGAAACTATAGAGATCCGATCACATTATCCAGATGTGGAAGCCACTTGTTGACAAGTGTAAACGCGCTGTGTCCTGATTGTCTGAAGATCCGATCTGCTTGTTCGGATCACCGAGATCGCATGTTAATGCCAAGTGTAAATGCACCCTTATTGTTACTATTTTCCAGTAATAATTTGGTGCAAAGTTCATGTTTGCAAATTCGATTACAGGAATAAATAACTAAATAAATAGATTTATTTGGTTTAAATGATGTCCAGTGTTTTAACATCTACATGATGAATTAGCCTACAGGCACATTAAGAGCACAAATCACAAAATATTTTAGTGGTCATGAAAATGTATTCAGATTTAGCATAATAATGATGCATTCATCTGATAAATCATGACATTTCATNACCGTCCCCGAAAACAGATTAAGCGGCAGACAGGCAGCTTGAAACGGAGCTCTGAATACACCGTATATCATTTACACACAGAAACAAGATTGTATAGTGTTGCTAATAGCTGATGTCAGTAAACACGCTATTTAGGGCGCAGACCAAAGAAACGACGCGCTGTCACTTTCAGCCGAACCAACCCAAATACACGAGAACGATGTAAGTGCTCGCTTTTGATCATAGTAACTTAGGCCTACTTATGTGATTATTTTATGTGTCCGTGACATGAATAAACAAATGATGTGTTTAAAAACACCGTTAGAGTCTGTGTGTGTGTGTGCGCACTAGTGAAACCCGCCACAGCTCAAGTACAAAAGCTGTTGTTTGTCATTTTACAAACGTCCTCTGCTTATACTTTCACATATAAGATCATTAATCGCTTTAACCATGGTTTAGTTCCCACCGCTGCCTCGAGTTCAACATGGCTGCGTATCAAATGTGTAACATGCTCATCCTCCCCGTTATACGTGTTGTGTGACATCTCCCAGCACCGGGGCTATTTTTAAATGGCAGGCTTATTAAAATAATGGGCGGGAAACTATAGAGATCCGATCACATTATCCAGATGTGGAAGCCACTTGTTGACAAGTGTAAACGCGCTGTGTCCTGATTGTCTGAAGATCCGATCTGCTTGTTCGGATCACCGAGATCGCATGTTAATGCCAAGTGTAAACGCACCCTAAGAGGCACCGCCAGTCCTTCAGTTTAATACAAGTTATTGTCGCAACGCGAACCACTGCTTGCTGCGAACTGTGCGTGATATTTAAGCAGAAATATGTGTTGCAATGTACGCCATGCAGTGTGCTGTATACAGTATAACTTCCACATTTAACACCCCTTTCACAGACGTTGATCCCAGAAAATTGCTGTAAAACTGCTAGAGAGTGCTTTCAGTGGGATCGATCAAGAAAGGTACCTATTATTATTAGTAGTAGTATTAATGACGTTGCCTGCATCAGAAAGCGCCCTGTGTGAACAAAAGGCAGGAACAATGCCGTAAGTGGTCCGTATTGTGATGATAAACGCAGTTTTAAATTTTGAAATTACTTTAAAATTAATTAATACAAAGCGCTTCAAAGCTCGATCGCTTCAACCTTTAAAACACGGCTTTTTCTGCGTGTAAGCTATGTCGACACCTAGGCTACTGTTAACAGACTCGACTTTCACCCGAACATTTAGATGTGCTTGTTTTTCTCAACAAAAACATTGTAAACGCCATGATGTTCATATAAAAATATCATATACATATCACTTATATCATATAAAGTGTTTATGTGTGGTCCTTTAATCTGCTTTATTAATGAATTCTTCATTCGGTCTGCATGAGCTTATTCAGAAATTGTTTAAAAAAATCTAAATAATAAAACTATATATATATACACACTGCCCGTACAAAAAAGTCACACGCTCCAATATTTCGATGGACCGCCTTTAGCTTTGATTACGGCACGCATTCGCTGTGGCATCGTTTCGATAAGGTTCTGCAATGTCCAGAATGTCCATTTATTCCCGTCCAGAGTTGCATTAATTTTTCGCCAAGATCTTGTATTGATGATGGGAGAGTTGGACCGCTGCGCAGTCTTCTCCAGCACATCCCAAAGATTCTCAATGGGGTTAAGGTGTGGACTCTGTGGTGGCCAATCCATGTGTGAAAATGATGTCTCGTGCTCCCTGAACCACTCTTTCACAATTTGAGCCCGATGAATCCTGGCATTGTCATCTTGGAATATGCCCGTGCCACCAGGGAAGAAAAAAAAACTCATTAATGGAACACCAGGGGGGCCTGATGTATAAACGAGGCGTACGCACAAAATGGGCATAGAAATGTGCGTACGCTGTTTTCCACGCACTTA
Organism: Triplophysa rosa; assembly: GCF_024868665.1. Classification (NCBI taxonomy): domain Eukaryota; kingdom Metazoa; phylum Chordata; class Actinopteri; order Cypriniformes; family Nemacheilidae; genus Triplophysa; species Triplophysa rosa. The sequence goes on along the minus strand of NC_079891.1, from coordinate 15,020,201 downwards.
TCCGGATTTATTAAAAACAATATTGGCGTAAATATGCACGGATGTGTACGGATGCTCTTGACTGTGCGTACGCACTCTTTTTCCTTGAGTGAAAAAAGTAATAAAGTAAAAAAAAGGATTTTATACTAGGCTATAGTATTGCTTTGGTGCTAATAAATAAATGTTTGTTTAAGGATCGGCTGTTTCCGAGGCCATTTTTATAATTATTGTCATTGTGCATTTATTTCAACAATTTATACTTATTCCGTTGTTTCAACCAATAAGAAAACATACAAATGTTATCAACAAAAGCCATCATAAAACTGCAGCAGCATGACATGGTTTATTCCTGTTTAATGCTGCTCAAATATGCCATATTTACACCAATACTATATAATGTGATAGATTAATGTAATTTAAAGAGTATACAATAAATATAAATGATAAAAAAGACAAAACAAAGTTTAAGGCTGATGTTCATGTCTTTGAGTTGAGTTAGAGGAGTACATCACATGTCATATAAACAACAGGCACTGCAAGATTTAAACAATGGTATTATTGCTCTTGATATTAATCATGATAGTTCATGTCAAATAATACATTAAAATTTGCGTGTCATATTCTTTTAGACTATGCAGACAAAGTATTTATGGGTTATTATGCTCTGGTTTAAAAATATATATAATCTGAATTGGGCCGTAAAACGCTTTGCGAGTCTGTTGCCTTGCGTGCATGGAAGCAACGGGAGAATTTTATCAGATGCACGCGCATCAAAACAACATTTAAGTCGTTCATTGAGTTTTCGTGGTGAAAGCATATTTTATTCGTTTGTTATATATGTTTTATATTTTGTCAATATAGAAATATCAACAAGATGTAGTGTCATTTCATTACATGGTCGATCTGTAGTCACGATTTAGCCATAAATCGGATGGGCTGTTTATTTATTGAAATGCAATTACAAACTCCACCGCTAGATGGCTGAGACATGGTAGCAGGTCACTCCTCAGGTAACCCGCTGCAGAATTAAGTTCGTACAGCAGGGGTCTTCAACTACTTTTCTTTGAGGGCCAGATTCCAAAAGTATAAATAGGATGCTGGCCAGTTTTTTACCATATTCTCATTTCTTCTGTTATTTTGTTTTTCTGTTATTTATTGCGTATTGTTCCTTTTATACTGTTTTTGTTGCTGTTACTTATAGGCCATATATTAAAACATGCACACAAATATTGCATCCAGTATTTGTGCCTTTTCATGATATTAAATTAAAAGGGATATTGTCTTTTTAATTGTATTTTATATTCCTTAATGCATTACTTTACCCAAAAATTGCTAATAATTTACTCACCCACAGTTCTCCGGTACATCGAGATGTGGGTGGCATTGTTTTTTCAAGAAGATATTTCTGAAGATATTTGGTTGAATTAATTAAAGTTAAATCAATAAAAGTAAAAATCGCAAATACATCCAACACCAAAGTAATCCCTGCCCCTTGTGATGTTAAATTAGCGTCTTATAAAGCGAGTCAATTGATCTGTGCAAGAAACTGAACGCTATTTTCACATCTTCGGGTGAAATCCGATCGCATTCATGCGCCCCACGCACTTATAGGGCAGAGCCTTTGTATAGTGCGAGTTCTGGGGGAGATGAACAGCTGTTTTTCGTAAATATAGCCGTTATACATAATGAATGCAGTAATAAAAACAACACCGTTTTCCCCTTATCTGAGACAACCGTTCACGTGGTGTACCCTTCCTACAGTTAGCCTACTTTCAAGGGCACAAAACGCGTTTTAGTACACGGCCTATCGCGTGCGCAAACCGATTGCCTGTGGCTGTGCAATGCGTTGCTGATAACGTTGTAAATAACATTAAGTTTCTTGGACTGACCGATCAAATCGCGTTATAAAACGTAAATCATTATGAGCCGCGGGAATTACTTTCGTTTTGAATGTAGCAGCGTTTTGGACTTTTAAAGATGTGGCGTCAGGAGGACGTGCATTTAAAGCACACCGTTCTTTAAGTCCCTCCACTTATTTGAAATGTTAAGGCGGGCCAGGAAAAGATGATTGGCGGGCCGCCAGTTGACTAGCCCTGCCGTACAGAATGGTGAGCTATTTGACCAATCGGGTGAAAGAGGCGTTACAGCACCGCCCACATGTACGAATGCCATATTGAGGCCAAAATCCGTTTTTTAAACGGCAAACGAAAAATAAAATATCGGGCCAAAAACGAAGTTTCCGTTAGGTGAACTATACGAAAAAACGAGAAACTAGTCATTTTTCAGTTTCTAGTTATTTGATTTCGAATAAGATATCAAATGAATAAAACGTACACGGACCAAAAGTCCAATCCGTTAACGTTAAGTTAACGTATACATGTGGAACAGATGAACATGGATGTTAATGCCACAATTAGATTATTTGTCATTTACAATTCATATGAATTTATTGACCTTAATGCATTGAACATAGGCTAACGTATAACAATTTTTAAATGTTAGAACAAATTAGTTCAAGATCCACCATTCTATCTGTAACAACGCCAGTTCAGAGCTAGCTAAGGCAGAGTTAGCTACGGCTAAGTTAACACTCACATGCAGCAGGCTACCGCAAGTTTATCAATATCATATTGGTTTGGTTATATACGGAGCTTAAACTTGATTTAAATAGATGAATATGCATTACACGCAAGTTATTTGTCTAAGTTACGTAATGTTAGACATGCGAGACTTGGCACTTATCAAAATGAACACTGTCAACATATGAATATCTTAATTTAGCAACACGTTAATTACATTATCCATGTGCATAATAAAAAACAACCGCGTTTGTGCGGAGCCCGTCTGGTCACCCCTCGGAGAAAAAAAAAACAAGACCCGCAAATCCGTGGCCACAGTTTTGTAATTCGTTCCCACAATTTACAAAACCGTGCTCTCGGATTAATAAACTGTACCCACGAGCCAATCCGTGCTGTCGGTTTTGTAAACCGTCCCCTCAGTTTTTGAAATCTGTACCCACAAATTCATAATCTGTGCCCACGCTTTCGCAATCCGTTCGCACAGTTTTGCAAACTGTAGCCTACTCGCGGAATTGAAGCCTCTGTCTGTCAACAGAACAAGCTCCTTCCTACAGGAACATTAACGAATGTTGTATACTGTTTTATATATAAATTGTCCTAATGTGTTTACACACGAGCGCGTGGCGCATATAAAGCATGCGTTCATTGATTCGTTTCACTGGCATAAAGTTGGTTTGACATTAAACGTTCGTGAATTTAGGGACATTCACTCATTCATATTACAGTAATAATCACAGTTCTGTAATTGCAATTAGAGTATTATCCCACCAAACAAAGGCATGTCCAAATGACGTCTTTTCTACGTCATTGGTGACATAGAAGAGACGTCCCCTGAGGAGCCAGAATGAAAGTTTTTACAACGTCTTTTTATGACGTCTTCTGAACTTCTGATTTTGATGTTCAGGTGATCTCTATAATTGCATTGAATCAATATCACTTTTGCACCTGCAATTAATGTTGAAATGTATTAAACCACCATTATTGTGATCAGTGTTTGCTTTAGTTGGGCTCTTGACTCTTACATTTTACTTTAAGTTTGGTCTTCTTCGTCCATTGAGACAATGTGTTAAAATACATTTGTTGTGGCAAAGAAAGCTAAGCTAAATGAATAATTAGTGTGGTTCATAATATTTATAATGTAGTTACTATGCTCACTAGATGTGATTGTGTTGTATTTTTGTGCAAATTAATATTGTGGTATGCAGTGATATGGATGTAAGATTTTCTTAGGAATTATTCACTAACTATTGAACAGCTTGATGTATTAGACAGACATAGACAAGAAGAATCAGTGTATGAAACTTAACAATGGTGACAGTCATCAAACTAATTCAGATAAACAGATCAACTGCAATGCATGCTGGGAGTCATGAATGAGTTTTGTACTATGATGTTACCCAGCATGCATTGCAGCCTGAGGCTTTCTTTTGTTTATTGTCACCATTGTTGAGTTTCATACACTAATTCTTCATGTCTATGTGTTGCAGTTGGATGCTGTAGATTAAGTTTTTATTTGTGTCCTGTTTTCGCAATTGTTTCTAGATATCAAAACGTACTCAAACTCCCTGATCTTATAGTGTTCTTTCATGATCAACAGCACAGCAGTCAAACGAGATTAAATCAGTGAATAAAACCACAACATGATGATGATTTTAATGATCCCCAATCAACAATCGATCAGTTTCTCACTGTATTGCCATAACAAATGTACTTTAAAAGCACACAGATACAGCATGTTAAAATAACAACCTATAAAAGTCAAGGGTCAAGAGCCCAACTCAAGAAAACACTGATCACCATGATGATGACTTTTGTTAGCTGGGGACATTCTTAAAACATAAAAAACTGGACACTGAATGTTTTTAAAACGTTTTCAAAAGCATGAAAAACCTCTAAGGATACTTCTTATAACAAACTTTTGTTAGCTGGGTATATGTTTTCCATGCTGTTTAAAGCCGAATTACTAGCCGCTTCGAAATCACTTTCGTGTCGTGGCTTCTTGTATCACCTGATTAGGCCACGGTGTTAGAATGGAAGGAATTAATTTGTCATTATTCTTATTTACAGAGTTATATGTGTGCTTTTCTGCATGCTTCTTTCATTTCATGTCTGTGTTTCTGACTTTTTCTTCCAAAAGTTTTGACCAAGATAAATTCACCTCAGAACCTTTTGTGTCTGATCATTTTTAGGTCAATTCTACCTTCTCTGAATAATATTTAAAGTTTAATTATTCTTTTTGATTGTTTGTTATTAATATTGAATTAAGTAGACCTTGGAACCTTAAGTCAATTTTATTATGTCACAATTTGCATTTACTAAAATTTATTGTGTAACTTTTAAGCAATAAAATTGATCATTTCTAATAAGTTGTATTTAATTTAAAAAATGCTTGTAATCTGTTGCCATAATTTTATTGAGTAGATCTAAGGTATTACTTTTTACAGTGTAAACATGCTAACGCAGATGCCATGTCTCGTCGACCTGACAGGGACAGCAGAGTGATTTACAAGGACTTCGAGACCAAGCCTGTTCATACAGTTTCTGTTTCAGCGCAGACTGAAGTCTTTGACTGGCTGACTACTTCTTCTCAGCCTGTTTCTTTTCATACATGTTCTGGATCTGAACCTTTGACTTCTCCTATCTTTAATTGTTCCAGTGTGGCCTGGGTGTGGGTACAGAAGAGATCCAACAAGCTCAGATGGCTGACTCGGTTCTACTTACTGTCACTGAATGGGTATCGAGTAAGAAGAGACCGCCGTATGCAAGGTTGAAAGGAACTGCTAGGGAACAGCAGCATTTTTGGAAAGAGTTCTCCAGACTTACTTTAGTGTCTTCTGTCCTTTGCCGTAAAGTCAGATCTCCACCGGGTGATTAAATCTTCCACCTGCGCTGCAGGCCACAGTTTTCGAGAATTTACATGGTCATTTGCTTTCTGGACATTTCAGTGCACAAAAGACGTTACAACGCACGTTATTGCAATGTTTTTGGCCTCACATGTCAAGGGACATAACACAATGGTGTACACAATGTCAAGCCTGTGAATCAAGGAGACCACAAACGCCCCATCAGCAGGCCCCAATGCAAAACATAATCACAAGCATGCCTTTCAAGAAAATTGCAGCTAATCTCACGGAGTTACTCGTAACGCAGAAAGGGAATCGTTACATTCTTTTAGTGATGGACTATTTCACTAAGTATCTCAATCTGTACGCAGTCGCGGATCAATGCGCAATGACTATCGCCAAGTATTTGTTTGAAGATTATGTAGGCCGGCATGGCGTGCCACAGAGTTTACACACTGACCAAGGGAGACAATTTGACTCGGATTTGGTGAAGGAATTGTGTTCCCTACTTGGAATTCGTAAAACACGGACATCACCTTATCATGTTATGTCTGAAGGTATGGTGCAACGGGCCAATAGATCTGTAAAATATCAGCTTGCAAAATACTTGTACGCCAAAGGTGGTGAATGGGATAACCACTTAAAGCAGGTAGAATTTACGCACAACACAAGTGTTCATTCATCAACCAAACACACGTTTTTTCTTGGCACATGGCCAGGAAGCTCGCCTACCTGCTGATTTTCTTCTGGTTGTACCAATAGCACATTCTGGATCTACGGGTACTCCAGGGACTCCTAACGAGTACGCACATTCTATGCTTGACAGATTACGTTCTGCTTTCATCACTGTTGCAGACAATATCCAGGCAGCTGGAGTGCAGCAAAAGCATTACTATGACCACCGTATCCGACATACAGCGTATCAGCCTGATTATCTTGTATGTATGGGTTGACCTGCCAGCTTTATCGAGACAAAAACTTTCTGGACTGGACCATAGTCTTGAGTAAACTAGATTCAGCCACGGAGGACATTGGAGTGACATATAGAGTGTTAAACCTTCTTGATCCAAGGTCAAAGAATAATCACTGTTATAGTGATTCAATATATCCGCCTGAAACCATTCTATATGGTCTCCTACGTCACAGCATGATCTGAAAGCTCCTTGTATTGGACAGCGCTATCAGGTTCCAGACCATTGTTTCGCGATTTCTCGGTACCAGAACCTTTACCACCTGCTCAATTGCTGTGTTACCTCCTGGTCAGGTTGAACTTGTTGAGGGGTCTAGAGCTAATCTACAGGTAAACCTTCCTTGTGTACCACCAGCTGGGAGTGTGAAAACAAGGGCAGGGCGTTCAGTGCGTCCTCAATACGTTATAGGGATGTGTAAGGTTATTTCTACATATGTTTTTTTTGTGTTTTGATTTCTTTTTGTTTGCTGATACACTATAATTTTGTGTATGGGATTTTTGTTTCAGTGTTATATATATATATATATATAACACTGAAACGATGTGAAAAAAAACTCATTCAACTTGTTATTTGGATGTTGGAAAAAAAAGTACTGTGGTTTAACCTTTCGAAATTGGGTTTTATGACTGAAAGGGTTTTGTGGAAAATGAGAACACCAGTGTTATTTCAAATGTACATTTTATTGGGGGTTTTTTGTTGTTATTGTTGTTCTCTGGAAACGAGGACGTTTCTTTTCATGAGGGGGAAGTAGTGTAAGAGTTAGAAAATAAAAAGACCCTTATTTTGTTATGTTTTAAGAGCCTGTGGTTTGAGGGACTTTTATGTTGAAGGAGAGAAAGAAGGAGAGAGAGGAAGCCGGCAGAATAAAGCTGGTGAAAGAGCTCATCCGTGTCCGAGGGTTTCTTTTATATACAGTATATTCCGTATTATTAAAGTTATAGCCCCGAAAACACCCACGAAATACATAACCCAAACGGTTACAAGAGTTACAGTTACTCAATTAACAAAATACTTGGTTAACAGTTATGAAACACACACGTAAAGCTTTGTCAGTGTACTTTTAGAAGTTTTATACGGTTGTCTTTTCACAGAGGTGAGAGCAAGTCAAGTCTCAAGTCAAATTAAGTCAGTGGTTTACCTCAGGGGTTCTCAGTCCTGATCTTCAGGAACCCCCTGACAGAATGTTTTAGATGTCTCCCTATATAAAACACCTGATTCAACTCATCTGCTAGTTACCCTGATAGCAACAGAGCAGGTGAAAACCATTGAATCAATGTTAATAATGGTTGATTTGTCAATGTTAATGGAGTTTAATCAATATCACTTTTGCACCTAAAATTAATGTTGAAAAAATGTTGAGATTTCAACAAACCACCATTATTGTGATCAGTGGGAGCGTGACTTGCTCCCACCTCTTTCTTTTCATATTACCATTTTATAAATTCAACAATTTTAATTTAATTCATTTTTTTATTTAACAGACAAATCGTTTCATACTACAGTGATATCATGTTATTTTATTGTATGGTAGACACACGTTTTCTTATGTTCACAGTTTAAACACGTTGCGTCAGTTCAGGGTGCACTGTTATTTCTGTTAATGGTAAAAGGCACTCTGATCTCACTTGCTGTACTTCTCAATATGCACAAAACACATTGCGAATACAAACAATAAAGTGGTGATATGACACAGCTAAAATGAATATTATTGTACAATTGTACTGACAGGTACGCCCACCTCACTTGCATTTACATTTGGGAGGTCTTAGTCAAATCATACCACCAACTAACATAGATTTGTGGGGGTGTGGTTACACAAGGTGTTTCGGGCAGATCTTGGTGAGCATTCGCTTTCAGATAGAATGCATCTTTTATTCTCACACTTAAATTTTTTCGAGACATGAAGAATCAGTGTATGAATCTCAACAATGGTGAGAATCAACAAAAGAAAACGTCATAGTTGCATCATGATGTGTTCTTTTGTTGTTTGTCACCATTGTTGAGATTCATACACTGATTCTTCATGTCTGTGTGATTCTAAACTCTCCTGTAGTTTAATTTTTATTTGCATGCTGTTATCACAATTTTTCTCGACATTAAAATAATACCACACTTCAATGTTTTTTCAAGATAAGCACATAATACAGATGAGATTAGTGAATCCAGTTACGAGATTATGGTTATTTCAACAACCAATCTTATTTGCATTGACAAAACAAATGTACTTTAAAAGCACACAGTTACAGAATGGCAATAGAAATCCAACTTTTAAACATCTAGAGTCAAGCGCACAACTCAAGGAAACTCTGATCACCATGATGGTGAGTTTCAACTAAATTAAATCAAATATAGTGTTAACCCGCCCACGGGCCCTGCGCATGTTAAGGGTTAATTATTTTGTATTTTAAATACATGTCCATCCCTGACTGTAGGTGCATGTTCTGTGCTGTAACACCAAATATAGCAATGAGAGGACACGAGTCTATTGGCAAACCTATTATTTCAGAAAGTGCATCAAAAATCGATTTCCAGAAGTTATATAAACTAGGGCAAGTCCAGAACATATGTAGAAGGCTCGCAGAAGCCTGCCTGCATCTATCACAATTAGGGTCTCTGGTCGGAATTTAGATAACCTAACCTTCGACCAATGAAGCCGATGTACTACCTTGAATTGCACAACCACATGTCGTTGACATAGATGCAGTGTTAATTTCGTTAACGAAAACTATGACGAAAAGTATTCGTTAACGACATGTTTTCACTGACGAAAACGAGACGATAACTAAATAAAAATGAATGCATTATAACGAAAACTGTAATAAAAATATACTGACATTTTCGTCAACTAATAAAAACGAGACGAAAATATTCTTGTTCCACCTGGCGGACATCAGATTGCGCGCATGTGCTGCTTATCTCATATAAACGGCAGAGAGAAGTCTCTGGGAGAAGGGAAAGCATAGGTGTCTCCACGCGGTTTACAAAGCGTCTTATTTTCCTTCACGATCGCCGGTAAAACGCCGCAAACTTGAAGCGCGACTGCAGGCGAGTCACCCCGAAACACATTACGAAGGCAAGCTCAAGTGTTTTTATATGCCTATGTTAACTTAACACGAGCTGCTGCATAACGTGAAATGCAACAAAGTCAGCCAAAAGAAACCAGCGCCGTCCTCTACTGATTATAGAAGTGATGAAGTGAGTCGAACTGTACATTCCAACCAAGTATGTAACATGTTTGCATGACTAAAGAAATGTAATACAATTTATATAATATGTCTTTTTGAAAGCTATTCTCATTCATTGCTGTCTCAAGCAGAGACAGTGCAGCGCTTACTTCAAAGAAGCATGCCATGAGCCAATAGCCTTTGAGTGTGAGCCCTGTCAGAGCGTTTCATTGGTTGAATGAACACGCCCAACTTAACGAGGCAATTGAGTCAAATGGGATTGTATGAACTGGAACATGTCGTTCATGGTCTAATACTCTGCGTTCCAACAATGCATATCTAGTTACTGAACTTTTCTGAAAAATAAAGGTAATGACCTGGTTTAATTTTATTCTAAGGTGAAGTAAATTATGTCAAAACAGTTGAATCTTTGTATGGAACATTTAATTACACCAAGTAAATGATTTAAACCATTTAGATTTTAGTAGACTAAATATAATGTATATTTATTCGACTAAAATGTTTTTCATATTTCGTCGACTAAAACTAGACTAAAACTAAAATGATGGGGTTGACTAAAATGTGACTAAAACTACATTGCATTTTCGTCAAAAGACTATGACTAAAACTAAATCAAAATTTGCTGTCAAAATTAACACTGCATAGATGATGAATAGATCTGTTTAATAATTTCTGCTATACCTAATCTAAACTTATCTGACAAGCCAACTAAATTGGCTTCACCGTACACACACATGCAGGTTGATGATAAGTCTAGGATTTATGATAAATTTAGGATTTATGAAACACACAAGGCCATGTTTTGGTAAAGGAACAGAATGGTAATGAAAACAGAATCTGACAAATTCAGTTTACAACTTTATTTCACATATTAAATGACACAAAGTGAAGTACAGAAAACTATATGATAACACAAAGAACTAATAGAATTATATCATGCAGATGATTCAAAGCAGATTATTAGATGATAAGCGAAACCCCAAACCAAAGTTTTACACAGAAACCAAGTGAAAACAAACTAATACAGAACTTCCTCTACATACCGATACACTAAAATAAACCATTCTCGATACAGAGCAAAATCCCCAGAGTACTCTACAGAGAGTAAAAGTAATTCTGAATCAGAGTTAAAGCGAATGAGATAATAAGGTGATTAATTAAGTGCTGCTTGGTCACTCCTGATGATAATGAAGAATGATTGTTCGTTAAACACTGTTGCAAAAACCACAATCTCACATAAAATGGTAAAAGTCAAACTGCTCAACTAAAGGAAACACTGATCACCATAATGGTGACCAAACATTGTGAATAAAACATCAACATCTAAACCTCTGTTAATTCTCAATAAGAGCTTGTGTAGCGGTCTGACAGAAATAAAGTCAATCTGGTTAGTAATAAGTGAAGCTGGTAATGCTGTTTGGGGAGTTGTTTAATCCTCTTTTGCTGTGTGTTTTAAAGGAAAGTGTTATGTCTACTTTATCTGAAAATGACTCCAGTATAAGAACACAATACAGCATCAGCCTAATTTCGGATATGTAAAGAACCTCTTGTGTTTTCTCATGGTTTTGCAGGTGGCAGTGGGATTTCAGTTGGAGGATTCGGCTCATCGTCGATCTTTAAATCACGACAGAACAGCATCGGTTCATCACCAAAACCCAGCTTGTACTGCCACAGATATACACTCTCATTTGGCTTCAGCTCCAGTGTCAGTTCCTCTTCCACTTCATTTGCTTCATCCCAGCTTTCCTTCTCCGTGTTCACATTTGATCCTCCATATTCTGCTGAAAAGGTGAACTGGAACTTTGCAATTAATGACACGAGATCTCCAGATTCAATCGTGGCTGATGCTCCAAACTTCCAGTTGTGTGTGATCTCTTTCATCTTCTCCTTGTTGTATCCCACCTTCTTAAGGATCTTCTTCCGCCATGTCCCCTTTGTGTCGTTGGCAATATTTATAGTTTTGATACTCTCCCACCGGCCAAAGGCTGGACCTTGAGTTATGGACAGACCACCGGGCAGAAAGTTCACAACATCAGGGTGAACAGAATAGACATGACCATCATCTTTCTGAGGATCGCTGCATGTGAAGTATTCCACTCCCCACTCTGAGACCGGCTTCAGGAAACAGAACTTATTTAAAAGACCCCAGTAATACAGACCATTACTGCATTTGGGATGCAGCTTGAGTTCTGATTTAAAGAAGTTATTACTCAGATCTATTGTAAATCTGTAAATTCCCTTTGCTTGGAAGAAGATGAGAAAAATGGTACAGAAGTGGATGTAGTGATCTGCACCCTGAAAGTCTGGATGAATGTCTTTAACTTCAGCATGAGTGTCTATTGACAGGTCTGTGACTCTGCGGTACGATTTACCCTTAATGATGTAAAATCGTCCAGACCAATCAGCAAAATAATGGTCTCCATTTTGGCAGGAGGGATGCAGCTTGAATATAGTGAGGTCTGAACCTTTATGTAAATCAGTTGACCTCATATAACAGCCCAGATCAGAGCGGATTATATAAGTGAAGATATGACCTCCACAGAAATCGACACCTTTAATTTTGTTCTTGGGGATAATGTCTCTCATTGTGCCTCTTTACCTGCAACACAGAAGAACACAGACATTCAGTGACCAGATCTGATGAGAAGATGATGTTCTAGTCTTCATTTACTGCTACTACCAGGGACGGGCAGTATTTCAAATACACAGATTATGAAATACTACTTTGTATTTTAACGCTTAACATGCACAGGGGCCGTGGGTGGGTTAACACTTAATATTTGTTTTGTTGAAAGTGATTCATTTGTATGTCACCATCACGGTGATCAGTGTTTCCTTGAGTTGAGCTCTTGACTCTTATGTAACGGTGTGCTTTTAAAGTATGTTTCTTATTGTGGTGTTTGTTGTAACTGTACTTTTAAGATGTGTGTTGGATTTAACACAGTGCTGCACAGCGTATGCGATAAAAGAAACCCGAGAACATTACTCTCACGTTATACGCTGACGCTCTGACACAAACAGTCTGCACACTTATGGCTGAGCAGCTGCTATTAAAGGGATCATATGGTGTAAATATGTATTTTTGTTATGTTATAACTTGCCCATGCATGTATTAGACACGTAAAATTGCACAAATGAAAGTGTCGGAACAAAAGATGCTTCTATCTAAAAGCGAATCCTCACCCAGACCTGCCTGAAACGCCTTGTGTAACCACACCACCACAAATCTACATCAGTTGGTGGTATGATTTGACTAAGACCTCCCAAATGTATATGCAAGTAAGGTGGGCGTACCTGTCAGTACAATTGAAGAGGAACCTGATGTTCCAAATGTGGTAAGAGGTGTTACAATTCCGTCACGCGCTTGCAGTATTCCACCAATCACTACGCACTGGTTAACTGGCCAATGAGCCATGAGCTTTGTAAAAAATCTGCGCGTTTCAGAGAGGCGGGGCAAAGAGGAGATACAAACATGCACGGTATGTGGAAAATACAGCGTTTTTGAACCTTAAATCCTGTATACACATTGCATTACATCTAAAACAAACAATAATGTTTATTTTAGCCGTGTCATATCACCACTTTAATTTAGTTGAAACTCACCATCATGGTGATCAGTATTTCCTTGATTTGGGCTCTCAACTCTGGATGATTAAATTCTTGGTTTCTTTTCTCATTTTTACACTGTGTGCTTTTGAAGTATGTTTGTTTTGCCATTGCAAGTAAGAATGCAATCGAATGGTGTTGGTTGTTGAAATAACCGACATCTGGTAGCATGATTCAAATATTTATGATTGTGATGTTATCCAGCATGCATTGCAGAATGAAGTTTTCTTTTGTTGATTGTCACCATTGTTGTGATTCATACACTGATTTCTCATGTCTAATTGATTCAGCAGTTTAGAGTATTTTCTATTTATTCATATTTGTGTTTGGTTGTACTGATTTAATCTCACACTGTAGGATCACAAAATATTTACACGTTAATAACACACTCCTGAGCAATTATTTAGATAACCACACAATGATTACAGTATGTCTTTAAATTGGTCCAAAGTTTCATTTTTTTCAGTGTAGGTCCCGGATTTGAAATAAATTAAGTTGAATGATCTAAGTGTAGGAAGACCATTGAATCAAGTGTTGATTGGTCAATGTTAATTGCATTGAATCAATATCACTTTTGCACCAGCAATTACTGAAAAAAAACACCACTATTGTCATCAATGTTTAACTTTAGTTATGCTCCTTATCCTTTACATTTATTCAGTTAAAGAACGTTTGAGCATTAATAAAGGCAGATGCTCTAAAACAGTTTTGACAATTGTCTAGTAGAAATAAAACAAATAATCTACAATTTTTATCAATGATTCAACGGTTGTCAGGGAGAGGCGAGTCCAAATCGACTTTGACTCAAGATGAATGCAAAGACTCGAGACTTATGACTTGCAAAACAATGACTTGTTCCCACCTCTGCAAATCATTCTTATATAACCATCAACAAAATTGAGAAATAGCACATCATGTGAACAAGCGATTTATGCTCTGTTGTTATTACCACTGTATGAGTAATATTTGTGTGTGTTTATTCCCCCAAACACGTTCCATACGATAGATTGTTCTGTGATGTATGTGGTCCTAACACGAGACGACATGACATACAGCATATGTTGAGTCCTTCACTGGAATCATGAGGAAATATTTCACCTCTGAATTGTTCACTGGCTCATATTTCTGCTGATAACTTTGAATTGAACAAATGTTTGTGTGTAATTGTACTCACGTGGAGAAGTGTGGATGACAGCAGTGGATCTGATGGACGTCTCGATCAGTCTGACAGAGGGAGACTCGTCTACTTCTTTAAATACAACTGCAAACACACAAAACACACCCACAAACCTTGAGTTATAGGTAAATGTGCAGATGTTTGTTGTAAAGGGTAGAAAATGGGCATGAGAGCACATGTAGTGGTATGCGTGTAAAGTATCTGTGCAAAGCACGTGCAACTCCTGTATGAACAGGTGAATTAACAGTGCAAGAATGAATGAGGAATGATTAATATCAGTCATTGTGTTCACACAACTTTCTTTAAAACATAAGACTTTGCCATGAAACATACAGTTAAGGATTGTAAAATGTTTTTTTTAACAGTGTATACATTTACACATTTGTTTACAGTGTATACATACAAATGTATACCCTGTCATCTTTAGGAATCTCAGGCACTCCTCTCCACTGGTTCAAATCCTACCTCTCCGGCAGATCCTTCAAGGTGTCATAGAGGGGCTCGCTGTCCACTGCTCACCACATGATCACTGGGGTCCCTCAGAGATTGGTGCTTGAACCGCAGCTTTTTTCCATCTACACGACTGTCACGTTTTCAGGGGGAGAACCCAAGTGCAGGCAGGCAGTGAAGGGGTTAAACACAGACTTTAATAAACAGGACAAAACAGAAAACAAAAACCCACAATGGGGAAAAACAGGACACGATCACTTAACAAGAACTCAAAACAAACACTTCCCTCGAGGGGGAAAAATAAACAATAATCCAAAACACGACACAACGTCCAAAACAAGGCAAGGTAATCCACGGATAATTCTAAGACAAGGCAGGAGAAACACGAGTATCACACGGGGAGAATACAAAATGATTCAGCACAAGACAGCAAACATACGGGCATTAAATAGAGTGACTGACAAAGGAAGATAACAATGGGCAGGTGAGGGTAATGAGACACAGCAGGAAAACTATACGGGGAATGAGAGGGGCGGGGCCAAAGACGAGACACGAGAAAGCACATGGCATGCCAATAGTAAACAATCTCATGTCTTTCTCACACTAAATACGTGGGTCTGTCATGGTTCTGCCACCAGACTCAAAAAACCATGACTAGGAGGGCAGAACCATGACAATGACATCCTTGGGACCCATCATACGGACACATGGCTTCTCCTATCACTGTTATGTTGACGACACCCAGATTTACATGTCATTTCACCCAGACGATACCACTGTAGTAGCTCGCATTACAGCCTGCCTAGAAGACATCTCAGCTTGGGATGCCAGCTGAACCCTGCCAAGACAGAACTACTCATATTTCCAGCACACCCCACGGTGCAACACAATCTCACCATCCAACTTGGCAATACCACAATCACTCCTTCCAAAACAGCCAGGAACCTCGGAGTCATATTTGATTAACAGCTGTCCTTCAATGATCACATTGTAAAGACAACGCGGTCATGCCGATATGCCTTACTCAACATTAGAAAGGTTAGACCCTATCTCACTGAGCATGCGGCACAACTTCTCATATGACACCCCTTTTCATCTCTCTCCACTGGCTACCGGTTGAAGCTCGTATCAGATTCAAGTCACTAATGCTTGCCTACAGACCTATCACTGGATCTGCACCGGCATACTTTCACACCCTCCTACACTCCTACACCCCATCACAGAGGTGGGAGCAAGTCTCAAATCAAATCGAGTCAGTGGTTTACCTCAGGGGTTCTCAATCCTGATCTTCAGGAACCTCCTGACAGAATGTTTTAGACGTCTCCCTATATAAAACACCTGATTCAACTCATTTGCTAGTTACCCTGATAGCAAGAGAGCACCTGAAATTAATGTTGAAATTTCAACAAATCACCATTATTGTGATCAGTGTTTACTTTAGTTGGGACCTTGACTCTTACTTTAATGTTACGTGTTAACGTTAAAACAATGAAAACTAAGATCCATAAGAATAAGCTTAAGTTGGTTGAAGTCATTTCTTAGCATCGTGTTGTTTTTTTAATGTGTGATAATAAAGTGTAATAACAGATATAACTCCAGAAAACCTTTGCTCACTGAATCGATTAGACATGAAGAATCAGCATATGAATCTCAACAATGTGACAATCAACAAAAGAAAGCTTCATGCTGGGTAACATCATAGTACAAAACTCATTCATGAAAATGCAATCAAACACCATGAACATTCTAATGTTCATAAACCAGATGAGAGCAGTGGGGGGAAAGCAACACCTATAAGTCAAGAGCACAACTCAAGGAAACACTGACCACCATGATGGTGACTTTTGTTAGTTGGGAAATTTAATTTGGACAAACTAAATTTTTTTTAGGTGTTACCAATTGAAGTATTTTTGTAAGTTGACCCAACTGATCATTTATTTCAGTGTATATAAAAAGTTGAGTTATGCATATATGTTCCCAGAAGGAGGGAAACGAGGTACAACACATCTTGGCCCCGCACAGTCGTAAGCTCGGCGAAAAGCTGGACTGAACAAAGGGAGCTGAGCTCCGAGCTTACGACTGTGCGGGGCCAAGATGTGTTGTATCTTGTTTCCCTCCTTCTGGGAACAGTAGATATATGCATAACTCAACGTTCCCATTCAGTCAGTCCACTCGGTCCAACACATGACTATGGGACTTGTATTCATGCCCCGCCAAGTTGCCGAAACTAAACGTAAGGTACCAGCACCGCCACTTAACCCATGCATCTCACGGAAGTGATGGCCCTTGGCCTGAAAATCCTGATGTGAAAATCCTGAGCTTCCTGCTCAAATGTCCTCTACAGGGACAAGTAGACAAGGGGCATGGCAACATCATGGGCACAGTTTAGAGAAGTCCTAAACAGTGCCCATGATGTTGCCATGTCCCTTGTTGAGTGCACACGCACCCCCATAGGCAGGTCCAAACCCCTGCTCTTGTATGCAAGAGATATCGCCTCCACAGATATCATGGCTTGCGTCTGCTCCACATACCTACGCAGAGCCCGAACCGGACACAAAGCACGTAGTTTCTCGTCCTCCCCGGAGTCCGCAGAAACAGTTGACAGGGTGGGCAGCTCAAAGGGGAGTGTGTTATATGTCCCCGACAAGACTTTAGGTGTATATGCTGCGTTTGGAGCGCAGCACCACCTTCGACCCATCCAGAGCAAACGGCATACATGAGGGATGCACTGACAGTGCGTGCAGATCGCCCACGCGCTTCGTCGATGCCAGCGCCAGCAGCAGTGCCGTTTTATACGACAGCATTCTTAGATCTAAAGAATCCAAGGGTTCAAAAGGGGGTCCACACACAGCCTCCAGAACTGAGACCAGGACCAATGACGGCACCATTGATTTTACAATGGGCCTCAGACGCCGTGCCCCCTACAGGAACCGAACAGCGAGTGGGTGTGCATTCGGGGTAGCACCGCTTATGCCCTCATGACAGGCCGAGATTGCCGCCAAATAAATTTTTATAGTGGAATGGGAGCGACCCTGTTCCAATAATTCCTGCAGGAACGTCAAAACCCCTGCAATCGGGCACTGATGCGGTGATAACGCTCTTTGCCCACACCAATTTTCAAACATGCGCCATTTCAGCGCATAAAGTCCCCTTGTCAATGGCGCTCTAGCACTCTGAATCGTTTCCACCACATTGGTAGGGAACCCCGCTGCCATCCGGTTCTCCCTTTCAGCAGGTAAGCCCACAGAGACCAAAGCTCCGGACGAGGATGCAGAATCTGCCCCCCTGCTTGTGATAGTAGGTTGTAGGAGTGGGAAGACGCCACGGTGCCTCCGACAACAACTCCATGATGCCCATGAACCATGTCCGTGCCGGCCAATGAGGTGTCACTAGAATTAGTTACAGACCCTCCTGACGTACTCGGTCTAGAGTAGGTTGTATCATGTCCACCGGCGGGAATGCGTATAACAGGGTACTGGGCCATACATGCGACAGTGCGTCCACCCCCAGCGGAGCGCTCTTGTCTGTGATCAAGAAAAACAGTGGACAGTGTGTGTTCTCCGCAGAGGCAAAGAGATCCCAGATCTGTGCCACCACTCGGCTTTGCCGAACCGATCCCAGATCTGCGCCACCACTCACGGATGTAAGCGCCACTCCCTGATCTGCAGGCCGCCTCTGGACAGTATATCCGCCGCACCATTCAAACGGCCTGGGACGTAAACCGCTCTGAGCGACGCAACATGTTCGCTGCTCCAAAACAGGAGCTTTCGTGCCATCTGCAACAGGGTAAGAGAGTGAGTCCCCCCTTGTCTGTTTATATATGATACCACTGTCGTGTTGTCTGCCCTGACTAACACATGTTTGTCCCGCAGATGCCAGGCAAAGTGTTTCAGTGCCAGACGAACAGCCTGCAGCTCCAGAAAATTTATGTGAGGCTGTCTTAGTGCTGCTGACCATTCCCCCCTTACGGAGCTCTGCTGGGACAGAGCTCCCCATCCATGTAGCGACGCATCTGTCGACACCATAATACACATGACGTCACCTTGCCCAGGGGAACTCCCTCCGATAACAAAACTGGGTTTCCCCAGGGAACCAGAGTTTGAACGCACAAAGGCGTGATCGTCACCTGTCTGTGCAGATGCTGTGCCGCGTTTAATCTCATGCTCAGTACCCATCTCTGGAAGGCACGCATAAAGAGGAGACCCAACTGGACTGCCGCTATCATTGAGTCTCAATATTAAATGAAAACGGACCCGTTTTCCCAGCTGAAACTGAGCCAGGCAGCTGCGAAAAACCTCGACCCTTCGTACTGACAGCGTAGCTGTGTTCTGTACGGAATTTACCTCCAAACCAAGATAAATTATCTGCTGCTTTGGGAGCACGGAGCTCTTTTCAAGATTTATTAGAAACCCCAGAGCCCGCAAATGGGAAACAAGTGCTTGTGTCTGTAACACTGCTTGCTCTCTGTTGTCTGAGGCCAGGAGCAGGTCGTCCAAATAGGCGAACACTCTCATGCCATGGCGCCGCAACGGTGCCAGTGCTGCCTCCATGCATTTCGTAAAAATGCGTGGTGCTAGGGACAGCCCGAACGGTAGGACCTGAAATTCGTACGTGGCCTCCTGGAAGGAGAACCTCAGAAACTTCCTGTGCCCCGGGTGAATTGAGATGTGGAAGTATGCATCGGTTAGATCCACTGATGTTAACCAGTCTCGGGGATGCAAGGAACACAGAAGATGCCGTACCGTAAGCATCTTGAATTTGATTTGTCTGAGATGTTTGTTCATTCGTCTAAGGTCTAGGATAGGCCGTATGGCAAGGGGGAGTGGTTTAGCGAAGTCTGCGCCAAAGGGGGAGGCGCGAGAAAGACGGCGCGTAAGTAGGTCAAGTGCATATTAAGATCACCTGTGTCTCGTTACAGTGATTGGTGAGGAGATGCATATAAGCAGCACGAGGAGACGGCAAAAGATAGAGAGAACGGCTGGGAAGACACACCAAGACGAACCTCCATAGGGACGAAACCCCGCGAAGAAGAATCTGAACGACAGACGTGGGCAGGTGGTGCGCGTCTTGTCCTGAATGTCAGCTGGTAAACCCCCCGCCACCCCAAAAGCACCATTGTGCCCTCTTCCGTTGGTTCAGGTCCACTTCAAAAGAATTGGTATGGACCTGATCGGGCCGTTAGAGCGATCTGCACGAGGGCATCGATTTGCGTTAGTCATTGTGGACTACGCAACCCGATACCCGGAAGCAGTGGCGCTACGCAGTATTTCTGCTAAAAGCGTTGCGGACGCCCTGTTTCGTATCATTTCCCGAGTGGGAATCCCAAAGGAGGTTCTCACGGATCAAGGCACGGGGTTCATGTCACGGACCCGCCACGAACTCTATGGACTATTGGGCATTAAAACGATTCGCACCAGCGTCTATCACCCACAAACGAACGGGCTGGTCGAACGGTTTAATCGCACGTTGAAAACAATGATCTGTAAATTTGTACACGAGGACGCCAAAAATTGGGATCGATGGCTGGAGCCCCTGTTATTTGCCGTGCGGGAGATCCCGCAAGCCTCCACGGGGTTTTCCCCCTTCGAGCTTCTCTATTGGCGTCAGCCCCATGGGGTGTTGGATGTCCTAAGGGAGGCTTGGGAGGACGGACCTTCAGACAGCAAAAATCTAATTCAGTATGTCCTGGACCTGAGAGCAAAACTCCACAAGTTGGGGTGGCTCTCCATGGAGAATTTGTTACAGACCCAGGACAGACAAAGCTGACAATATGACAGG
This sequence comes from Triplophysa rosa, assembly GCF_024868665.1. Classification (NCBI taxonomy): domain Eukaryota; kingdom Metazoa; phylum Chordata; class Actinopteri; order Cypriniformes; family Nemacheilidae; genus Triplophysa; species Triplophysa rosa. The sequence goes on along the minus strand of NC_079891.1, from coordinate 14,999,633 downwards.
GGTGCCAGATTGCGCAAATTTGCACCGGGAGATAAAGTTCTTGTATTACTCCCCACCTCGAGCTCTAAATTACTCGCAAAGTGGCAAGGACCCTTTGAGGTCACATGGCGAATAGGCGATCTCAATTATGAGGTGGTGCGATCGGACAGGAGTGGGGCACATCAAATTTATCACCTCAACCTCCTCAAAAAATGGAGTGAGGCGAACACGGTGATGCTGGCAATGGTAGTGAGTAGAGAGGAGAATCTTGGACCAGAAGTGAGCAACAAGGTACAATCTCTCGCTCTGGCCCTGGGGGATCACCTCTCACCCTCCCAGCTCACCGATGTTGCCAGGTTGCAAGCGGAGTTCGCAGATGTGTTCTCGCCCCTGCCCAGCCGCACCGGCCGCACCTCATTGAGCACCACATTGAGACCAAGCCGGGCACGGTAGTTCGCAGCCGGCCATATAGGTTACCGGAACACAAAAAGAAGGTGGTTCAGGAAGAATTAAAAGCAATGCTCGAGATGGGGGTAATAGAAGAGTCCAGTAGTGATTGGGCGAGCCCGATAGTTTTGGTACCCAAAACGGATGGCTCGGTTCGATTCTGCGTGGACTACCGCAAGGTGAATGCTGTGTCAAAATTCGACGCATATCCGATGCCACGGATTGACGAGTTGCTGGATCGGCTAGGCGTGGCTCGTTTTTATTCGACACTGGATTTGACTAAAGGATATTGGCAGATCCCCTTATCTCCATTATCCAAGGAAAAAACAGCTTTCACCATGCCGTTCGGATTACACCAGTTCGTCACACTTCCGTTCGGCTTATTCGGAGCCCCGGCCACCTTTCAGTGCCTCATGGACCGCCTGCTTCGACCGCACGCTGCATATGCACCACATATGCATATGCAGTACCTAGATGACATCATCATCTACAGTAATGACTGGGAGCGGCATATGCAGCATCTGCGGGCGGTTCTGAGGTCGCTGAGAGGAGCGGGGCTGACGGCTAACCCGAAGAAGTGTGCGATTGGGCGTGTGGAAGTAAGGTATCTGGGCTTCCACTTGGGTCACGGTCAGGTGCGTCCCCAAATTGATAAGATGGCAGCGATTGCGACCTCACCGAGACCCAAGACCAAAAAGGAGGTGAGGCAGTTCCTGGGGCTGGCAGGATATTATAGAAGGTTTATTCCTAATTATTCGGACCTCACCAGCCCGCTGACTGACCTCACTAAAAAGGAGGCACCGGATACCATCCAGTGGACGGAGCCATGCCAGCAGGCTTTTACCCAGGTGAAGGCTGCTCTGTGTGGCGGGCCGTTATTGCACTCTCCCGATTTTTCTCTTCCCTTCAGGTTGCAGAACGACGCGTCGGATCGGGGCGTGGGGGCGGTTTTGTCCCAGGAGATAGAGGGTGAGGAGCGGCCGGTGCTGTACATCAGTCGTAACCTCTCCAGAAGAGAGACGATGTACAGCACCATTGAAAAGGAATGCCTGGCAATCAGGTGGGCCATTCTCACCCTCCGCTATTATCTGCTGGGGCTCCCCTCCAATGGCTCCACCGCATGAAGGATACTAACGCACGGATCACCCGTTGGTATCTAGCTTTACTACCCTTCAAATTTCAGGTGGTCCACAGACCGGGGTCTCAGATGGTGGTAGCCGACTTCATCTCCAGGAGGAGGGGGGGAGGCTGCAGGCCAGATGGCACCCCGGCCTAAGTCGGGCGGTGGGGGTATGTGGCAAGGGGGGAGTGGTTTAGCGAAGTCTGCGCCGAAGGGGGGAGGCGCGAGAAAGACGGCGCGTAAGTAGGTCAAGTGCACATTAAGATCACCTGTGTCTCGTTACAGTGATTGGTGAGGAGACGCATATAAGCAGCATGAGGAGACGGCAAAAGAGAGAGCGGCTGGCAAGACGCACCAAGACGAACCTCCGTAGGGACGAAACCCCGCGACGAAAAATCTGAATGACAGACTGTATAGAGTTTGAAAGTCTGAGTTATTGAAATGTGAGAACCGCAGTGGCGCTATTGTTATTTATTTTGCTCTAATAAAAGAATCCGCGTTTCCCAGCCACGCCGACCCCGCCTCCTTTCTTCCTACCCTCTACAAACCTCATTACAGCCGTAAACCCCCGCTCTTTTTCGGAAGGAGGAAGTAACGGCTGTAAAACCCGTCTTCCATGTTCCCCCGCGGAACCACTTGAATTGCTCCCTTCCGGAGGAGAGCACGGATTTCCCCTCTCAGCACAGGCGAATATCTTTCTGGGACTAATGTTGTGATTACCCTGCCGAAGCGGGGGGGGGGGGCGCGAAATAAACTGTAGTCGATAACCCCACTGGATCGAGCGCATGCGCTCCATCGTTCTAGGCAGACAGCGAGGATCCCCGTCATTACTCGGGGAATCTCCGCATCCACTTGCCCATGATGCTGTGTATGAGACATCGATGCACCTTTTACCACCGTCGGCACATGGCCCGACTGCGAGGTTAGTATTTCTAAAATATTCTGATTCTGCTGACAAAGCAAGACATGAGGTATGCTGAACACAAAACTTTATTTTCTTGTCTTTGACAAATAAACTCAAAACTGAACTCTTCCTTTTGTAGGGTCTCGTCTGCGCCAAGAGAGGAACACGGCTACCTCGAGACCGATATTCCTCTCTCAGCTGCTGGTCAGGGATACGACTTTCCCTTCCTTGCAGCAGCAGGCATTCCGCTTTTCGCTGGGGGTGGGCCTCGTCTTCCAGGACCAACCTGCTGTCTGGGCTGTGCATGCATTCTCTGCATTCCCCAAGCATCGGGTCTCGGTGCTGCCGCTGGAGCCGGTCTTTTGGCCGGTGGTGGCCGGTAGACTGACCTGAGGCCTGCGTTGGCAGTCGACGGCCCCGGGGCGTTAAACCTCCGTGGCATCGAGCCTCTCAGGGACTCCGCCTGCTTTTTGGAATCCTCAAACCGCGCTTGAAACACGCCTAGACCTTCTCCGAAGAGCCCAGATGATCGCTGAGGAACGCACTCCGATCCCGCTCGGGCAGGATAGCCAGGGTCAGCCAGAGATGACGATGCGCCACCACCGTACTGGCCATAGCATGGCCCAATGACCCCACGGGTCGCATGAAGGATAATCCGCTGTGGAACGTACTTCCCCCATGAGCACGCCACACAGCATTCCTGCCGACATGGCCTCGCTCAGCTCTCCCAGGCAGATGGCTTGATATGTCTGTAGCTTGGACATAGAGCTCTTGCCATACGTGCTTGCTCGCCGTAAACCCTGCCCAGTTGCTTAAAAGAGAAGCGGCAAGGGCCTGTCAGAAGAGTGGGAGTGCTTGTTAAACCCGTGTTCCTGGAGGGCGCTAGGTATGCCGCCAAGGAATGCTCCATTGGAGGGGCTGACATTAGTCCTGCTGCCTCCGCCCCTTCGAGCTCCATGAACTTAGTCGCACCCGGCACCGGTGGAGGGGTGATGTGGGTTTCGACCATGAAGACGTGAGCTCCTGTAACACTAACATTACTTAATACAAACGCAACAAAATCAAGTTTAGTTAACTAATAGTACTAGTATTACTCAGTTAGATAAACCTACTTTTCTTGGTACAGGTAACTTATTTATGGGTTGCTACAAGTAACCTGTACTCGTTTTAATTAGGTTTTATGAACTTTATGTTCTTAGTAAAATTAACCTAATTATATGTGAATAAACATTTTAATTGAGTCCTGACTATAACCACAGAAAAGAAATCTAAATGTCTATATTCTAAGCACTACAGTGATTAACTTTACATAAACAGACTTTGTCAATAACAATTACAAATTCAATTGAAGAAGAAAAGGATGGGACTATAGATTGAACACAATAACATTTATTCAATGTCAACCACAGTCACTTTTAACAGTGACTACAAATCAGCCAATAAATCAAATCAAATCCCTGTATTGTCACTCAACCATATACACAAGTGCAACAGTAGGTGAACAACTTGGGTGCATTTCTGACCAACATTTATGAATGCAATAAGTGTTCTTAGTGAAACACTGTTAAAAGCAATGCAAGAAGTAAGCGTTTTAACTTTACCAAAGTCAAGGTCCCAACTAAAGCAAACACTGATCACAATAATGGTGGTTTGTTGAAATTTCAACTTTTTTTAACATTAATTTCAGGTGCAAAAGTGATATTGATTAAATTCCATTAAAATTGACAAATCAACCATTTTTTTAACATTGATTCAATGGTTGCTTGCTGTCTGGGTATCCATGTGGAAAGGTACAATATGTGTACCTTTGAGGGTACTGCCCCAGTGACAAGCCATTGTACCCCTAAAGGTACAAATTTGGCACATTTTTTCTGACAGCGTATGTAGTGGACACTGATGAAGGCTTCATGTCTCTCCCCCCTGTACTCAATCAGGCATCTCAGGACCCCTTCTCTCCTTTATTCCACAGAGGCAGATGGATCCTGTCAAAAAGTATAATCTGATCAAAATTCACAGCCTGATGACAGTAGCCCAAACCACAGAACCTCTGTATTTCAACCATTCAATTGCTGTAAAAGGTCCCACTATAAATACCGTTTCCCGAAATTTAATCTGTGCAATCTAAAACTATAACTGAGGGCATTTGTGCATCTAAGTATTAATGTTACCTACGTATCTGCGTTTTTAAACACGTCCATCCTAAATGTTGTAACAGTGGCGATGATGTTAGCAGGTGCTGCTAGTAACAGGAGCCAGTGCTATCAAATGCACTAGCATCTCTGTTGCTGATAACGCGAGCACTTCACAACAGCTGCATCACCCACCGGAGACCCTGTTGTTAATATGAAATTAAGTAAGTGCTGAAGTAATGTCTACTATGTGTTTTAAGGCTAAATTGGCTTTAATTTTACCAATAATATCACTATGAATCGTTAGTTAGCGTTAACTTAAACTACTAATGTTAACGTGTTTTGTCTTTTACCTTACCTTTTAATGGCAAATATTAGTTTAAGTTAACGCTAACTAACGATTAAAAGTGACATTATTGGTAAAATTAAAGCCAAAGTAGCATTAAAACACATAGTAGCACTTATTTAATTTCATATTAACAACACGGTCTCAACCGCCATTGTCTGCCGATCGTTGCCTACAAGACCACACTGCTTAGCACTGTGCAACAAACTTAGCTTGCCATGTGTGCAGGATAGCTAGCTATAGGCTACAGTACAATTTGCAAACCTAACCTCAGCTCCCTAGTGGAGTAAGTGATTTTGCGTGACTTTACATCACCAATCGTTCAGCTAAATTTGCTCAACTTGCCGTGTTAATCAGTCCCTGAAATTCAGATCCGCTGCAGTGAACAAACAGTTGAAGTGCCGAGGAAGATGCTCCATCTGCGTCCTCGCCAGGGAAAAAGGGATAATGCCAACTTATAAAAAATGTAAAATATTTATGTTTGATGAACACACCTGCCACATCGACAGCTGCTCTAATAAATTGTGTACGTCAACTCACTTTTATAACGTTTCTTGTACACAACAACCACATACAAATAGCTACCCAAATAAATTGCAATAGTTTTATTTAAAATATATTGTTATATAAAAACAGATATATTTTAGGTAAAGAGGAAGTATATTAATACTTTTTAGTATAAAACAAATCAAATAAACTAGATTACAACTATTTAAAGTATATTAAACCTACTTTGTGGGTGTAGCACGTTTTACAGTGTATTACAGAAGCTGTCATGTGAAAGCTAAACAATTATCTGTAGATTTAATGAGAAATTCTCAGGCCCTGTCCACACGAACACAGGTATTTTCAAAACCGCAGTTTCTTCTATGCGGTTTGGCCGTTCGTCCACACGCAAACGCAGTACTCAGTCACTGAAACCCAACGTTTTTGAAAACTCCTTCCAGAGTGAAGATTTTAAGAAACTCAGTTTTCAGGTAATGTTAGAGGTGTCTTGATAAAAAAACTTGACAAACACTGACATATCTTAAAATACATTACAGCAATTGTTGTGTCTCTTCATGCACACCAGTAATGCTTTTTTTGTAAAGTGAGTATTTAAAAACGACTTAAATATCCTAATTTAACTAAGGCCTAGTCCTGGTTTAAACTAATCCCTAACTGGGAAACCGCCCCTCAGTGTTGTCGTGTAGACGGTGAAACCAGAGATTTGGCATAAGATGTTAGAACGCGTGTCGCTATCTTCTTTGTTTGACGTCAGATTTGAAGCTACTGATTGGCCAATACGGCTTTATGGTTAGGATTATATCGCCACCTGTTGGTTTGGCATGCTTTTGCATTTTCTTGTGAATACGATTTTTTTAAACAAAGGAAAAACTCAGTTTTTAAAAATACCCGTGAAGTGTGGACTAGGTCTCAGGTAAAGTTAACTTTGATATTTAATAGTAAACAACCACAATTACTGTGATCAGTCATTGATTTAATGTAGTTGGGCTCTTGACTTTTGTATATTTAAAACAAACTGTAGAAATGCAAAATAAATCATACATACAATCAAACATTGTCCTATGGTGTGACATAGTGAAATCTAGAAAACTATTTTTTATCATATATTGATTTATATTATTTGTAATAGCATAAGAGAGAATCAGCTTCATTGTTAGTTTTTTATTTTAGTTGTCAAACCATTGGGCAAATTTGCATATTAGTCCCATTTGAACTTACATACTTGGCACACAAACTGCACGTACCAATACATGTCCTCTCGTGCACAGTTTCTACCCTTTTTGCAACCTTACCAATGCACTTACACCCGATAGCAAGAGAGCAGGTGAAAACCATTGAAACAATGTTAAAAATTGTTGATTTGGCAATGCTAATGGCATTCAATCAATATCACTTTTGCACCTGCAATTAATGTTGAATAAATGTTGACGTTTCATCAAACCACCATTATTGTGATCAGTGTTTGCTTTAGTTGAGCTCTTGACTCTTATTAAATCATGCCTTGTCGCTCTTTAAATGCTTACAGTAACGTTTTTGTAAGAACACTTGTGCATTGAAAAAGAAAGAGATGTTATAAAGTTATATTACATTTATATTTAGCAGACACTTTTATCCAAAATGACTTACAAAAGATATAAGCAATTGGAACATCATAAGGACAACAAAAAACATAAGTGCAGTAAACTGGTGTCATATAGCCCACCACAGTATACAAAGCTAAGGATTTTTTATGATAGAGTGGAAAAGAAATAAAAGTCAGAACTGATCAGTTAGGTGCTGATGGAAGAAATGTGTTTTCAGCCAATTCTTAAAGATGACTACAATATCTGCGTATCTTGCAGCAGCGGGCAGGAGTGAGCATGTATTTAAAATACAAAATACTTAACCCTTAACACGAATGCATGCAGGAGTCAGAAATGAGTTTTGAACTACGATGTTACCCAGCATTGCAGCATGATGTTTTCTTTTGTTGTTTGTCACCATTGTTGAGATTCATACACTGATTCTTCGTGTCTGTGTGATTTTAAAGTTTCCTGTAGTTTAAATTTGCATGCTGTTATCACAAATCTTTCTCAACACCAAAATAATGCCACGCTATAATGTTTTTTCAGGATAAGCACACAATCCAGATGAGATATAAGAATTAAGCTGCGAGATGATGGCTATTTATCGATATATAACCGATCCGGAGAAGGTACGTGAGAGCGATTTTTTACTTTTTTGGGGATTGTACTACAAGACATTGTTCGTTTGCGGAGTGCACTCAAAAAAGTAACTCATTGGATGAACTCAATTTATTTGAGTGCAGGATTTCCATCCAATAAATATGTGTGGCTTCTACTCGTGAAAAAACAGGCTCATTCAATGAAATGTAATTAAGTTGGTCCAACTTAATTTTATTAAATAGACTTTAGATCAAACTCATAAAAAATAGATTCATGTAATGAAATGTAATTGAGTTGATTCAACTTAAATTTCCCATATAACAAAAGCACCATCATGGTGATCGGTGTTTCCTTGAGTTGGGCTCTTGACTCTTTTATTTTAATGATAAGTTTTCAGTGTCAGTTTTGACAGTGTGTTAAAATACATTTGTTGGGTCTTGCAGCTTCATGCTGCAATGCATACTGGGTAACATCACAGTACAAAACTCATTCATGACTCCCAGCATGCATTGCAGTTGATCTGTTTGTCTGAATTAGTTTGATGATTGTCACTGTTGTTGAGATTCATACACTGATGCTATCGGGGAAGTGTATTGGTAAGGTTGCAAAAAGGGTAGAAACTGTGCACGAGAGGACATGTATTGGTATGTGCAGTTTTTGTGCCAAGTATGTAAGTTCAAATGGGACTAATATGCAAATTACCCAATGGTTTGCCCAACTAAAATAAAACTAACAATGAAGCTGAATCTCTCTTACACTATTCTATATGATAAATTTATATAAATTAACATAACGTCAACCATACGATTACAAAATTTTACTATCACCGAAAAGGACACATGTAAGATTCCTATTTTGCTCTTCTACACTTTGTTATTAACATTAAACAACTTTTACACTAAAGCACAAGAGTCAAGAGCCCAACTAAATCAAACACCGACCACAGTGATGGTGGTTGTTTACTATCAAATATCAACATTACCTTTACCTGAGAATTTCTAATTAAATCTACAGATAATTGTGTTTTGCTTTTACACGACAGCTTTTTTAAAATCTGGGGTGCCCAATCTCGGCCCTGCACTGCAATAAATGACGTCCTCACTTTTTTTCTTGTTTTCCAGTAAAAATGTCTACAAATTCTGGAATCAAGATGCATTTTCTTGATGAGCAAAATGACCTAAGAAAATAAGTCTTGTTTTTAGTAAAAAAATATGAAATTTCAGTGAATTTGTGCTTATCAATATCACTTTTGCACCCGCAATTAATGTTGAAAAAATGTTGATATTTCTCAAATCACCGTTATTGTGATCAGTGTTTGCTTTAGTTCACTGTAAAACCCGATGAGTTAGTTCAACTTAAACCATTTAAGGAAACCGATTGCCTTGAATGGTTTAAGTTTATTAACTCAAACAATTTAAGCATAAAAAATTATTTGATTTGAGTACAAGTAACTCAAGTATTTATTGTTAAAGTAACTTGGATAAAGTTCATTGTACTAATTCCATTCAGTTAATAGGACTCAAAACCAGTAAGTATGTTACACTTATATGCAGCATTTATCTAAACTTGCTTAAAATGTGTTAACAGAATTAATCTGAATAAAGTAAGAACAACTTAAGTATTAACATTTGAATAAAGATGATTAATTTAAGTTGAATTTACGGTTTCCTTCTGCTAAATCAAATTATTACATTCTAGTTCTGACAACTTCAAACTTTGTTGTGGCTACTTTCTTCATTTGAGGAAACCGATTGCCTTAAACCATTTAAGTTGTATTAACTCATTACAAACAAACACACATCTGACAATACTTAAACGATTTATTTAGTTGAATCCTCTCAACTGAATACACAACATTTCAATGTGTACAACTCCAGGAACAAACTGTACTAATCTACACTTACTTTTATATTTATTTAACCTTAAATAAGTCACTCAAATCATCAACAAATAAATCTTTTTTCATCCATTTCACTCATCAGCTTCTTTTGTTAATATTTTGGACACTAAGGTATGATCTGTGGGCTCCGTCACACTACAATAAAATAATTCTGCATAGTCCATTGTATTGTAAAGTTACCTGCTGGTTCAAGGTTCAAAAAAAGTCTACCAAGTTTCCCATATACATGTGCAATTTATGTGGTACCATATAAACTATCATGTAAATTTTAATAGCTGCTTTAATTGCCGATTTAACTACAATAATGATGCCAGCGATACTAGAAAGCCTTCCTGGAGCAGATGCACCTTGCAGGAGAGGGGAACAATTTGGGGGAGGAGGCAATGCAAAACTAATAAAGCATGTAGTTGAGCTTGCTGTGGCCTTCAACATTGATATTATGCTCGATTATTATTACACTGCCTCTACCCCAAACTTTTCCCCTCTCCTGCAAGCAGCAGGTTATTGTATTCATACCCAACAGTTAAGGCACATCTATTTACTCTAATTACCTGATTTAGAACACTTTGTTCAATTTTATGTTTTGATACCTTTGTGCACCCCTGAGTAACAGTGTCCATAATGTTACACAATGAAGCTGGTGAATAAATATCATTCACATTTATGTGTACAATGAAACATGCGGAAAGTGTGAATAACTCACATAATACACAAACCTATTGTAGAAAAAACTATGATATCAAACTAACTAGAATAGAACTAGAATCAACAATCCTTGTTCAGTGATGCACAGTATCTGTTTAAACACAAAATCAGAATAGAAAAGAACTGAGGGGTCATTAGTTCACTGTACGCAAATTATTATCAGCAGTAAAATGCCCCGAAGTTTCTCACTCGTTTAACTATTTTAGGCTTGCAAGCTAAAACAAAAACATGCTGACCTATAACAACAAAACCTGTTTCACCTGTGTCAATTTACTCCAGCTCATTTCTCAAGGCCTGTAACTTAGGTTTGAGCTGCTTTCTCCCATCATCAAGATTCAGGAGGACCACCTGGATGAACTCAAAGAAGCCACTGAGCTTCTCAGGGTAGCTCAAATGGAGAGCGTAGATCAGTCCAAACAAAATGACAAGTGAATCTGTCCAAGATCTGTGAGCCATTACAACTTGATTCTCGAGGACGATAGACATGGTGAGTTTCAAAGGGAACTCCTGCAGGAACCTTATCTTCATTCACTACTGCCACCAGAGCCACTGCCCCTGGGTTGCTTCCAACTCATCCTGAAAAGGGAACACATGTTCAGTGTTTTCAGTGTATTTGGACAAATCATTAAACTTAAAAAAGACTAATGATATAAAAGAAAACATTATGTCATCATCACTGCTTAATGCAATAGTCAAATAGAAGCAATATCAATAAAAAGGTAAATATGTTCCATGTATTAGTTCCGAAATGTGGTGTTACACTGTACTAACATCTTATACCAAACTGAGAATACAAGATTTAGGGAAGATCGTCACCCTTAATTTCTCCTTCCATATGATGAGGAGAGAGTTTGAGTCTGTGTCTTCACTTGTTACTAAGTTTTTCTCAAAATATCAGACGTGTATCTGAATCTTATACCTGAATCTTTGTAGTACTAATAGTAAAAAATTGTTAAAGACACAATAGACACACAGCAGAAGGCAGTTTATAATTTCATGTTCATCAGTGATTTTTCTTTGAAAAGTATATGAAGGTATTGAGCTATGGATATTGGTAAAGGAGAATAGAAAAATACCTTGCATGTTTTGAAGACCTCTGTTGAATCCTCCTTTAAATACAGCGGCTGGCCGGCCAGGGCTGCTGTTCTAGCTGCAGTGATGTTTTTGTCCTGTTCCACAAACAAAAAGGTATGCACAGGGGGGTGTTAGGGTCTGCTCCTCCCATTCAACAGCAATGTAATGCATTAAAAATATTCTTACCTGTTCCTCATATGCCATCAAAACATCTTCCATCTTCTCGCCAAAACTTCCAGTCTTCCTCTTCTTGTAGAGTTTTAGCAGCTGAGGTAAAAGTACTAAATGTACACATGCAGCTGTTATGCAGGCATGGTAAAGGTGAAACTGTGGAATACTGGCCATGGTAGAGTCTGTAATGTCTCAATAACTGCACTTTTAAGGCACTGGAAAAAACACACAATTTGCATTTCCACATGTTTTATACCTGTCAAAACACCTGAGTACAGTAAAGCAAATTTAAGTCAGGCCAGTAAGCCTGTTTTTGTTTCTGTTCATGGCTTTAATTTACTATTACTCTTTTCACCTATCGAATGAAGAGGGTTTTCTTGTCAACTTGTCAACTAATATATTTTCATGGTTATTCTCTTTAATATGGTGCTTAGCTGTTCCCTCATTGCGCGCTTCAAAATTAACCTGACGTCAGCTAACCGAGTTACTCTAGTTTGAAAAGCATGGGGATATTAGCTAACAAGCTAACGAACTATAGTTGATTATATATTTTTACACTTTTAACATACTGACGTTACTACAGCTTTACTCGACGAACGAGTTTGACCGCGACTACAGTAACGTTAACGTTTTGAATGTTTTTTTTAAAGCAGAATGAGGTGTGCTTGCAAGCTAATGCTATCGTTTCCACAACTCAGTAACTTGGCAAGTTTCACACAACGCGCTTTTATATTTTAACAGCATGTAAAGCAGTGATAAAATAATAGCTTACCTTACCTCGTATGCAAGACAACAACGTCGACAAATACATGAAAAAGACACACAGCAGCGGTCATCCGTAGCTTCTCCGCTAATTGAAGCTGCTTATAATTGAACACGTTTCATTGAGTGCAGCAGGTCCGAACTTATAAGCAGGTCCGAATAAAGTTTAAGTCAGCAACAATTCTTAATTGTGTTAAAATTAGTTCAGTGCCACCCTCCAAAAGAAAAATGTGTGAAACCCCAAATTATTCCAATTACGTATTTAAAAAATCAACAAATCTTTACATTAGACAATCTGGAAACATGAACTGATTGTATTTTTTATTTGAAAATGTTAGACAATAAATCAATTATCTTAGTGTTTCTGTGGATCAACTAATGTAATTACTGCTGTAATTAAGTTATTAACAATATATTGTGATGGACAATTTAGGCATCATTAAGAATTATTTGGATACACTGTAATAAAAACAAAAAATCCTAAACTATATAGCTCTATATTACTGAGGGACTTAGATTTGTGTAATGGTATAAAGCCAACTTTTAAAGAATGAGTGAATGGAACAAGCTGGAACTAAATCAACAATACTTAAAATACTACACAAATTTAAATGCACTCAAACCAATTGAGTTATTACTTCAACAATTCATCTTTGAGTTAGGTTAAATTCATGGGAATGAGTGACTCCAAAATTTTTTGAGATTTGAGTTATATAAACTTACTTCTTTTAGTAAGATACGCTGTTAGGTTTTACAGTGTAGATATTTACAACAGTAACATTGGTGGCACATGAATGCATTGCGGTTGCCACATGACATGACCTAATGGTTTGAAAAAATATGTATAACTTGTGGCTAATGTTACTTCTGAGTTATTCAACACATCAACACATCCAGAACGGAAGGTGAAGTCAAGCGCATTGCACTTTTGTAACTAAAATTCACCATCGGCTTTATATTGATACAGAAAAGTTGCATACTTTGCACAGTGTACATATGTATGCTTCAGAATTTTTTATATGATATTGTGCTCTACCAAACACAGTGTCTTGAAATAGGTCTAAACAAGTTGCTGAAATTTGCAAACAAGTTGCAAAAATTTGAGGTAATCAGTTACATCAAATTTTTTGAGTTATGATGTTCCCAATTTTAAGTAAGCAAAACTAGTAAGTTTTGAGTTTGTTGTACTGTTGTTGACTCCTTTTAATTTTGAACAATTTTAAGTAAGCAAAACTAGTCAGTTTTGAGTTTGTTGTACTGTTGTTGACTCCTTTTAATTTTGAACAATTTTAAGTAAGCAAAACTAGTCAGTTTTGAGTTTGTTTTACTGTTGTTGACTCCTTTTAATTTTGAACATTTAGCAAAGTAACTTTTTTTAATTACAGCTAAATAAATGAAAGGTCTTAAGACAACCTAAACAGTTCAGCTGACTGCTATTGCACCCCCCACAACCTAAGCATAAGCACCACTCTTCTGAACGATGGTAACCCCAAAAGTCAAAAATACAACAAACTCTTCTAAATATCCAAGATAATTGAACATTCATCATTAACAAGGCTTTTTCCTTTCTAAAAACTCATAAAATAACACTTCATTTCAAAATTTACTTTCCTAATGCAGTCTCACGCAAAGCATGCTGGGAACTGAATTTCATTCTCAACAAATCATCTTGAATTAACTTGTTGAAATTAAGTTAAACTAACTCAAAAGTAAGAATTAGTTACAGGAACTCAAAACATTTAATTTAGGAATTTTTTTAATATAAAATTAAGTTTACACTACTTAAACTGTTTAATTTCTTTGAACATTCGGGTTTACAGTGTTGAGCTCTTGACTCTTACTAAATCATGTCTCGTCGCTCTTTAAATGCTTATAGTAATGTGTCTGTAAGAACACTTGTGCATTGAAAAAGAATAGATAGATGTGTTTTCAGCCAATTCTTAAAGATGGCTACAAAATCTGCTGATGTTGTAGGAGCGGGCAGGAGTGAGCATGTATTTAAAATACAAAATACTTAACTCTTAACACAAGTGCATGCTGGAGTCATAAATGAAAAATTATGCAATCAAACTCCCTGATTTTACAATGTTCGATTGTGTTACAACATTCATTATCCATTTGAGATGGCAATTTCAACGTTCAAAAACCAACACCATTACACGCTACATATGCATTTCATTTGCCATAAAAAAATTACTTCAAAAACACACAATTATAGCACGCTACATATATAGTCAAGACATAATAAAGTCAAGTGTCAAGAGCCCAACTCAAGGAAACATTGATCACCATGATGGTGCTTTTGTTATATGGGAAATTTATGTTGGATCAACTCAATTATATTTCAATACATGAATCTATTTTTTATGAATTTGATCTAAAGTGTATTTAATAAAATTAAGGTGGACCAACTTAATTACATTTCATTGAATGAGCCTGTTTTTTATGAGTAGAAGCCACACATATTTATTGGATGGAAATCCTGCACTAAAATAAATTGAGTTCATCCAATGAGTTACTTTTCTGAGTGTAGGGATCTAGCGGGTACATAAGTCTGTATTAGCGAGTGAAGATATGGGGGTGCCAAACCAGTGGTGGTCTTGTAGGCCAAGAGCAGAGCTTTGAATTTGATGCAAGCGACTATAGGAAGCCAATGTAACTTAATAGAGAGAGGAGTGACGTGCGCTCTCTTCGGTTCATTGAAGACCACTCTTGCCGCTGCATTCTGGATCATCTGTAGAGGTTTAGTTGTGCAAGCTGGAAGTCCAGCCAGTAGCGCATTGCAGTAGTCCAGTCTGGACAGAACAAGAGCCTGGACTAGGACTTGCGTAGCATGCTCAGACAGGAAAGGTCTAATTTTCCTAATGTTGTAGAGGATGAATCTACAGGACCGGGTGGTGCTGGCAACATGATCCGTGAAGTTTAGCTGACCATCAATCACCACTCCCAGGTTTCTGGCCGTTCTGGAAGATGTGATGGTTGATGAGCCCAGTTGAATGGAGAGATTGTGATGAATCTTTGTGTTGGCCGGGATTACACGCAGTTCTGTTTTTGCAGGGTTCATCTGCAGGTGATGGTCCTTCATCCAGAGCGAAATCTCGCTCAGGCATGCTGAAATGCATGCAGTCGGATCGTCAGGCTGAAATTACAGGTTGAGTTGTGTATCATCCGCATAGCAATGATAGGAAAAGCCATGTTTCCGAATGACAGAGCCTAGGGATGTCATGTATACAGAAAAGAGCAACGGTCCAAGCACTGAGCCCTGAGGCACCTCTGTATTGAGATGTTGGGAGAGGTAAGACCTGAACCATTGTAGCACCATTCCAGAGACACCCATAGCCTTGAGGGTCGACAGGAGGATGTGGTGGTTAACAGTGTCAAAAGCGGTAGATAGATCCAGTAGGATAAGTACAGATGAGTTTGATGCGGCTCTTGCCAGTCTGAGGGCTTCAATGACAGAGAGCAGCGCAGTCTCAGTGGAATGAGCACTCTTCAAACTGATTGCTGTCCAGGAGGTTGTTTTGCGTGAGAAAGGATGAGAGCTGATTATATACAACACGCACAAGAGTTTTAGCAATGAAGGGGAGGAGAGATACCGGTCTGTAGTTACCTAACAGTGCAGAATTAAGAGTGGGTTTCTTCAACAGCTGGGTTATACGGGCCTTTTTGAAGACTACAGGAAATGTACCAGTGGTGAGAGACGAGTTGATAACGTGGGTCAAAGCAGGTGCAACCGATGGAAAGATGGCCTGGAGGAGATGAGTGGGGATGGGATCTAGAGAACTGATTGCTGATTGTGGTCGTTTTCTTTACGAAGAAAGACATAAAATCATCAGCTGTTAAGTCTGACAGAGATGAGGGGGCAGGCGGACAAAGACGAGAAGAGAAGGTTTTAAAGAAAGTATGAGAGCCAGGTGAGTTGTTGATTTTAGCGTGGCAATATTAGTTTTCGCAGAGGACACATCAGCAGAGAAAGAGGTGAGGTGAGACTGATAGAGAGACTGAGGTCAGTAGGTTCTTTAGATTTGTGCCACTTTCTCTCAGCAGACCTGAGCGTGGTGCAATGGTCACGGAGAACATCAGATAACCAGAGGGCAGAAGGGGATGCACGAGATGGCCTATATGTAAGAGGGCATAAGCTGTCTAAGCAGGAAGTTAGTGTGGAGCAAAGAGTGTCGGTTGCTCTGTTAGTATTCAACAGAGAGAGCTGTTGAGAGGGAGGGAGCGTGGCGGAGATTGCAGAGGATAAGAGGGAGGGAGAGAGTGTTCGTAGGTTGCGCCGGAATGTGACCAGTGGGGAGGCATTTGTAGTGTCTGGAGAAGTTAGGTCGAGATCAAGAGTGATGAGGAAATGATCCGACGTGTGCAGCGGGGTGACCTGGGAGTGATAAGTGGAGCAGTATCGTGTGTAGATAAGATCTAGTTGATTACAGGACTTATGGGTTGCTGAAGTGGGAACTCGCTTGAGGTCAAACGACGCAGTCAGGTTTTTCAAGGTGGATGTTGAAGTCTCCAAGTACCACCTGAGGAGTACCATCCTCAGGGAAGGATGACAGAAGTGCATCCAACTCCTCCTAGAAATGTCCAAGCTGACCTGGGGGATGATAGATAACTACAACATGAGTTTTAACAGGGTGGATGATAGTAACAGCATGTGACTCGAAGGAGATGTTGTCACATGAGGGTGCCAGCTGTTTGAATTTCCAGTCATTAGGGATAAGTAGACCGGTTCCTCCAACCCTCCATGATATGCGTGGGCTGTGAGAGAAAGTGTAGTTATTTGAGAGAGTGGGCGGTGTGGCACTGTCCTCTGGCTTGATCCAGGTTTCAGTAAATGCTAAAAGAGAAAGACCAGAGTGTTTAGCAATAGCTGTGATGAAATCTGCTTTGTTTACAACAGATTGGTAGTTCCATAAACCAATGGGAAATGTAATTGAGGTAGTAGTGGATGTTGAAAGAGTGCGCAGATGATTAGCATTGCATTGCTTTCTACGTGATACAGGAGATTTACGAGTTGTAAATCTTTAGCAGGACAGTAAATGTATTTGTCTGCCACTCCAGGGAAACCAGTGTGAATATGAGGACTATTCAGTCCTTGTTTCTGAGGCTGGTGGCAGAATCTGCAGAGACGGCCAGTAGGATGCTCCACTACTGACTTCCTCAGGAACGCTCTTTGCCGGTGGATTAAATGGGGCAGGTGGCAGTGTTTTCACTGGAACAGGAACTGCCTGAGTGAAATAACTGCCATAACTGCTGTGTCTCAAGAAGCTTTTCTGGGCTGGTGTTGAGAGAGGCATTTGTGTTCTTCATTTTAGCAAGGTGTTTTATGTGCTGCTTTGTTGTTGGGTGTATAAAGCTGTTGGGGTCAGTGCAGGCATTCTGCACCATATTCTGCATCCACCTTTTTAAGGAGATCCTTGCTCCCATGGTACACTCATGGCGAGCTATAAAACGATTGGAAAACTGTGATCCTAACCTTTAATTCATAACGAAATCCCACATGGCCAGTCAGCGATTTATTTTTCATAATTTATTCAAATATTGATTTCGGAGATTCCGTGTGTCTGGTGACTGTAGTGTATACTAGGGCTGTCACGATTATGAAATTTGATTGACGTTAATTGTCTAATAAATCATTGCGATTATGGCGATTAATTATCTGTTTTAGAGCTTTGGCGATTATGACGATTAATTGTCTGTTTTTGAGCTTTGACATTTAATTCTCATTCATTTTTGATTCAGCGATTGAAATTACCATATTGTTCTGAATACAAGACTATGTTTTTTTTCTTGGAAATACATCGGAAAAAATTGGGTCATCATATATTTAAGGTTAAGGCTTTTACCTGTCAATAATACAACCACCAAATACTTGTAAATGAAGTAAATCGATCAGGTGTGAATTGAAGCCACCATTAAAATACTATCAGTCATAGAAAAGCTTCTAGTCTGTTTTATTCTCACTTGCAAGACTACAGTAAAATTTTACTTGTGTGTTAATGAAATTTTGGTAGACTGGTTTTCACACTGAGATTTGCTTAAATAATATTAAATTGTACTGCAGGTAATTTGTATATGTTTTAGTTTTTTTTAGGTGATTGTGTTGTGGTGGTACATTTTACAAGTATTACCATGCTTTAGTAACAATATATGCACTAAAATATGCAATATACAGATGCACTACAGCTCCCCCTAGTGTCTTCTATAGAGATGTGCGATAATTGCGATGATCCGAAATCATCGCGATGAGGTCAAATAATCGCGATGAGACGATTATTTAATAATCGTGACAGCCCTAGTGTATACTTTGAGTTAATATATGTTTTGCTTAAATATGCAATATGAGTAAAAAGTTGTCATAAAGAGCTGTTTAAGCTGTAGCCCTGCTTGAAATTAATAGATGCTTGGACCCGAAAAAGGTATTCCTTACGTCACCACTTAACAACACTGTAACAAATGTCTGTAGTTTTTACAGCATACTGTAAAATGATTAAATCCTTACTGTAGAACCTGTATACAGCAGGTTGCTGTAGATCTGCAAAGCATTGTGGGAAATTTTGGTGGCGGGAAAATTCTACAGTAAATATGTTTATGCTGTGAATCATTATACAGTAATTTTTAACAGATTTTTCGTCAGTACAAATCTGAAGAGACTCGACAGATTCTTCAAAATCTTGACTTCAGCAAAGTATTTTTTCTCATTTTTCTCATTTGTTGCTATTATTGTTTATTTAGCGCAGTTTCCTCTTGTCAGGTTATCTGTGCGTTGTATATGAGTGCGCTGGGAGAGATAGCGAGAGAACAACACAGACATGAGCTGGTATGATAGCGTGTGCATAAAATAAACGTTTTGCTCATATAATGATATATTTTCTTATCTGGCAAGATTTTATTGATAACATCTTCAGTTTGGCAAGAGATTCATGCTGCTGGATAAAAATAAACCGGAATTGTGTAATTTACAATAAATATATGTCAAGGTCTGGCAGAAAGAACCCAAATGCAGGCAGCAGTGAAGGGGTTAACAGATACTTTATTTTAACAAAGAAACAAAAACAGAAACTAAAACACCCACGATGGGGAAAAACCAAGAAAACAAGATAACATGCAGCAGACAGAACACAGATGAACTAAGACAGGGTAAACTGAACAACACTAGACAAACGCTAAATAACAGACTTACAAAACTCGACTTGACTTGGAATAATTAAACAGACCACTGGTACGGACAGGAACAAGAACAACGAAGGAGCACAGGACAAAGAAACAAGAGGGTATATATAGGGAACACAAACCAGGGATAACTACACAGGGCAGGTGTGGGTAATCAAACACTTAGGGAAGGATAACGAGGAAACGAGATGGCGGGAACAGAGAGGAGACACTGGAAAAACACATGAGAGGCATAAACATCTCATGGTCTTCCCACATAAAACCCAAGAACTCTGCCCCGATCCCACCACACGACTAGAATTTCATAAACAAGACGGTGGGACCGTGACAATATATTTATCCTGTGAATCAGTAATTTTTAACAGATTTTTTATTAGTACAAATCTGAAGAGACTCCACATATATTATTTGTTTCCATTATTGCTCATTTAGCGCAGTTTCCTCTTGTCAGGTTGTCTGTGCGTTGTATCTTTTTACTAGTGCTCTGGCTGCTGGGAGAAAGCGACAGAACAACAGGCCAGGGAGCTTAGCTGGTAAGCTAGCGTGTGCATATTACTACAAAAATAAACGCTTTGTGCATATAATGATATATTTTCTCATCTGGCAAGATTTGATTGATAACATCTTCAGTTTGGCGAAGGAGTAATGCTGTTGGATAAAAAATAATCTGGAATTGTGTCTTGTGTGTATGTGTGTGTTTGTGCGTAGCCATGTGAAGGAAACCGGTAAATTACTGAAATGTGCTGAGCTGAAAGAAAACGCAATAACAGGTAAGACTTTTAAAGAGCTTTAATGGTTAGACATTTCATATTCTTTATAAGATCCATTAGGGCAAGCTGCAGCAACCCATGTCTGAGAATAATGGGGGCTTTGTGCAAAAAATGCCTTCAAAATTCAACAAAAAAGGCCAAAAAATGCCCTCGAATAATACAACTAAAAGTGTTATAACTGTTACGATTAAAATGAAGTGTGAATTAAGTGTCTTATTACATCTAATCACTGTGCATATTTCTTTTACAGTCGTTATTTACAACGGTGAGCCTTACAACCTGTCATAGTCTCGGCGCATGAACGTAATGGCCAATCAGAAGTTTAGATGAGTCACCGCTTGCTTATAAAAACAACAGGTTGCAGATACGATGCAAGTCAGATTCGTTTATTATAATTGAAGTTTAATGCAGTCAACTTCATTCATTATAACACGAGATTATAACTGCAGTCATTTACTTTTTCAGTTATGAGTTTTTAAGTTTTGTTTATTCCCAGTTTGAAAAAAAACTTTTTTTTTTTTTTTGAAAAGTTTTGTTGATAATTAACTGCATATGACACTCTGTTTACCACATTTTAACTCGGACAAACACATACCATAAAACCATTTTGCATAAGTTATTTAAAAACAAATATAAAATAAATGTTTGAAAACTCTCTCTTCTGTTGAGCAGGAGCGGCCTGAGCCCCTAACAAAACACAAAAAGTTCCGTCTGTTCAGCTCTCCAGAACAAGTCCATCCTAGGTGTTTGTGGTCCCAGCGGAGATCCTCTTGAACCACGGCACCGCTGCTCCACTCGAGTTGATCCTCTGAGAAGGAGCATCTACGGGCGATCAGGGTCGGTTGCTGTGGAGACCTCCCTGTGAAGCTCCTGCCCCCACGTCCGAATGGCAACGTACGGCGTACTCCTGCCGCCTTGATGAGGCCAGTTGGTGAGTGGCTGGCAGAGACACCTGTACGTGCTTCCCCACCAGCAGGTTTCTGGAGGTCCAGATGGCATCTTTGATGCAATTAATGGTGATCCAGAGATCTATTTCTTTTTTTGGGGGCTTTTTCCTCTGGATCGCTCCGCCTCTCACCATGCGGTAGTCTGGTACCCCCCCTACTGGCAGCCACGGGAATTGCAGGGGGCCGGCCATTGCCCACAGGTCTCTCGCAGCACTGCACTCCCAGAGAGCGTGCCTCACTGTCTCCGGCCTGCCACACCCGGGCCGTGGACAGGTTGCATCTTTACCCATTCCTCGGGAGTGCATCACCGCCCTGACCGGGAGGATCTCATGGGCCACCATCCACGCCAGATCCTTGTGCTTGTTCTGGAGTGCTGAGTGGGATACCTCACGCCAAACCCTTTCCGCTTCACCTAGTGTGAGCCCAGGCACGGGGCTCACTTTTTCCCGCTCCTGAACAACAGAAAGAATCGAGCGATGGTTAGTTAAGACTGTAATGTTTTCTTTTTCCAAGTTAAAATGTTTTAAAAACTTTTTAATAAAATCGTATGCTGGGGGAAGATTAAAAGCAATGGGTATTCTTAAGTCTACTGTTAAGATCTTCAAGGACCTCAGATATGACCCCATCCTGAACCGGGCCATGGCTACTGTTTTGTGTTCTCTGAATGGGGCCGTTGCGTATTTGATGTGCAATGCTGTGTATTGTGCTCCTAAAACCAGGTGGGGGTCTGGGACTCCTTTGCCTCCATGCTCTGGTGCTCTCTTCATTACTTCTCTTCTTAGCCTCTCCCACTTAGACCCCCACAAAAAGTAAAAGATTTCTCTATCCAGTGCTAAAAGAAAGAATCTGGGGGGATAAAAAATTGAACATAATAATAAAAGCAACGGTAAAATCACAGTTTTAATAATTAAAACTTTTCCTTCCAAAGTCAGTTGTCTCAGTTGCCAAAACCCTAGTCTCTGTCTTACTTTTCCTAACATGTCTGGTCAGTTCCCACTCCCTCCTCCGTTGCTGTCAAATTTAACTCCCAATATCTTTAGATCTGTTGCTTTAACTGTCAGGTCAAGTCCCCTGGTTTCTGTGTGTAGCCAGGGGCCAAAGAACTGTGCTTGTGTTTTGTCTCTTTTCAGTTTGGCCCCTGACGCTCGCCCAAACCAGTCAGTCACATCCATGGTCCTCTTTATAGATAAAATGTCAGTGCATAAAATGTTAATATCGTCCATGTATAAAACTGTCTTTGCTGTCAGTCCCCCAGTCCCTGGTATGTCTAGTCCTTTTATCCACTGGTCCCTTCGCAAGATCTGCGCTAAAGGCTCAATACAAGCCACGTATAGAAGAGGAGATAACGGGCACCCCTGACGGACACCGCAACCTATATCTATTGCTTTTGAAAGGTTCCCATTTACTAAAATTCTGCTTATTATCTCTCGATATAGCAAACCCACCCACGTTAAAAACCTCCCTGGGAAACCCATTTTTTGCAGTACTTGGAACATGTACTGGTGCGAGACTCGGTCAAAAGCTTTTTCAAAATCTAAATTTAAGACTACGAGCCGGATACTTCTGTCTCTCGCATAACAGATGGTGTCTCTTATCAGTACTAGGCTGTCCGTGATCTTTCTCCCAGGGACGGCGCAGGCTTGGTCTGGGTGGATTAAGTCTGTTAAAACCGTCGACATTCGTTGCATTAAAAGTTTGCTAAAAAGTTTAATGTCAAAATTTAAAAGGGTTATAGGACGCCAGTTCTTCAACTCTGCCTTATCGTCTTTTTTGTGTAGCAATGTCACTATTCCTGTTCTAAAACTTTCGGGTAAAGTATTGAGTTTGTCCAGGTCATTTAAAATCACAAAAAGGTCTTCTGATAAAATGTCCCAAAAGGTTTGATAAAACTCCAAAGAAAGTCCATCAGTTCCCGGTGACTTTCCTTTCTTAAAATTTTTCAAAGCTTTTTCTATTTCTATAAACGTGAAGTCTTTTATTAGGGGGCCTCTGTCTTTTATTGTCTTCGTGATGTAGGAGGATATCTCGTTCGCGACACTCCCCTCTATCCTCTTTTCTTGGTACAGATCTTGATAAAAACTTTCCACCACGTTTAAAATACCTTTTGTCTCTGTCATCATCTCGCCATGTTTGTCTTTAAGTTTTGTTATGGCTTTGTCTCTGTTGATGATTTTCTTAAAAAAGTACCTTGTGCATTTTTCCCCTTCTTCAATTTCCTTTTCTTTGCATCTTATGATCACACCTAGTGTTGTCAAAAGTACCGGTACTTCGGGTCCAAGTCGGTACCTAAAAATAAAAAAGTTGTCGGTACCTAATTTTCATAAGACCCGGTAGTACCGACGTACCGGGTCAACCGGGTACTGATGCTCTGTCTGACAGGTTGTCAGTCGGAAACTTTTCATAGACGCAATAAGACGTGATGAGCAGATAAGCGCGGCTCCGATCCACAAGAGATGCGCACAGAAATACTTCAGATTAAAGTCATATCACGAATAAAACGAACAGAGTTTTGTGGTGAAACGAGGAAGCATCCGGATTTAAGTTAACAAGTTCAAGCGGTAAGTTTCAAATTCTGTTCGCGTTTGCATTATGAATGTTGTAGCATACTGTATGTTAAGTTAAAGGTTACGTTAAAATAAACATCCCTGTTTGCGTGTTAATTTGTTAGCGCCAATGCTAATCCAGTCAAGTGTCCTTATTAACCATTTAATGCTTTTATAACTGTAATGGAGTAAAATTAATGGGAGGACAGGGTAGGGTTTACAGTACCTATTTTATTTAGGCCTATCTGCAATCTATGTGCTAGAAAACTATCATACTAACTGCATGACTAGCAATGTGTACGTCTTGGATAGATAACTCTATTAGGTTTAAAAAGCCACATTAAAACTAAAGAAAAATATATCTTGCATTTATTATTTTAATATACAGTTACCTTAATGTAAGTAATCTTGTGTAAATGCAGTATAAAAACGGAGGTTT
This sequence comes from Triplophysa rosa, assembly GCF_024868665.1. Classification (NCBI taxonomy): domain Eukaryota; kingdom Metazoa; phylum Chordata; class Actinopteri; order Cypriniformes; family Nemacheilidae; genus Triplophysa; species Triplophysa rosa. Next base: position 14,975,552 of record NC_079891.1, on the reverse strand, counting down.
GTTCTAATATTGCATATGCATGTTTGTTCAGTCAGTTGACTTACTGAAGTTTATTCTATTTGTCTTATACAGCAGCAGACTGAGGAGGATGTTCATCAGCAGAGAGCACGCAGTTTCAGCAACAATTAACTTATACTTCATGTATACAAAATGGCATTGCTTTCTATACATTTATATTAACAATGAGCTTTATTACTAAAATTGTGTTTCAATTAGCATGTACTTGTGTTTTGCTTTGGTACCGAAATTGGTACCGAGAACCGTGGAATTTTACTGGTATTGGTACCGACTACTGAAATTTTGGTACCGTGACAACACTAATCACACCTCTGCTTTTAACCTCAGTTAAATTTACCATTTCTTTCTTTACTTCTTCTATTTCTGCTTTAAAATCAAACCCCATGTTTAAAAGGTTAAAATAACGCTGCAACCTTTTCTGCAACCCCCCCCATACGTCGTGTTTCTTTTTCCTTTTCCCTGCTTGTCTAAAAAAAGTCTGTGTCTTACCCTTCACCATGTCCCACCAGTGTGCTCGTGATTTGAAAAAGTCCTGAAGGGTCTGCCATTGTTTGTATTGCTCTATATATTCACTTACTATATCCTTGTCCTGTAGAAGAGAGCAATTCAATTTCCACAGACCCTTACCTACAGTCACGCCCGAAGGGAGTGAAAGGGTGCACGAAAGCATGATGTGGTCCGAGAAAAAGAGGGGGGTTAATGTAGCATCCGTGGGTGGGCAATTTCTGGTAAAAACATAATCTATACGAGAGGCTCTGGAACCATCACCACTGGACCAGGTGAAGCCCTCCTCTCTAGGATGCATTGTTTTAAAACAGTCCATCAAATTAAAATCTTTTATGGTGTTCTGCAGTAAAACTGTTGTTTTGTCTACCCTAAAATCATCCCCAGCCCCTTTCCTGTCCTTTTTACTTAAAACACAATTAAAGTCTCCTGCTAAGATTAAAGGTTCTCTTCCTAAAAGGTGGTGTTGCAGATCTTTTAAAAGCTCATGTCTCTCATTTTTTCCCGTAAAACCATACACATTTAAAATGTTAAAATACTTATCTAAAAAAAGTCAGATTGGCTAAAAGTGCCCGCCCTTCTCTCACCACTGTGTTACCTTTCACCAAGATGTTGGGATTATTTATTAAAATGGCAACTCCATCGTTTTTATTAAAATTCGAGCTGCTCCATAAAGATGGTCCATTGGTCCACAGATCCTCCCATTTCTTGTAAGACTTTTTAAAAGGCAATGTGCACTCCTGTAGTATAAAAACATCTGACTTAAAAGACTTTAGACAGGATAAAACACTTTGCGCCCTTGGTGTGGCTTTCACGCTTCTTACATTGATTGTGGAAATAGTAAGAGCCATGATCATAAAAAAGGAAGAAATGTTACTTTAAAAGGCATAAAAACTGTTAAAACGGGGTTTGCGAATACTTAACAACATTGTATGACCGATCTACTCCCCATTATCTATATCTTGTGAGACAAGTTCTTCCTTGATTTCCATTGGAGGGGAGTCAAGGGCTACAACTTGTTCTCCTCCCTTGCTTCTTCGAGCAGTTCTCGGGGTGGATGCTTTAAGCTCAATTGATAAAAAGGAAGTTTCGTTTGGAGAATTAGTGGGGAAAATCCTGTTCAGGTCTCCAGATGAGGAGGATTCTGATACTGGTTCCACCCTATCTCTTTTTTCTATCTCCCTGGATAACGGGGATTGATTTACCCTTTTCCTTTTTACCTGAGCACTGGGAAGTTTATCGCTAGACTCTTCTCCTTCCTTTTCCTGTTGACCTATTTGCGTTTCTTGTTCTATATCATTTTCTTCTATTTCGCATTCCTCTTCTTCTATATCTTGATTCATTTCTTAATTACCTGAACCAGGCTCAGACTCGTTTTTTCTTTGTTCTCTGTTCGCTGGTTTTGGCGGGAGATTTAAATTTTGTTGCTCCGCCCCCTCATTAACAGTTTCTCTCGCTGTATTGGCCACTATGTTTGATTTTAATTGTTGGCAAACGACTTTGGGCACTCTCTGTAGAGATGATTGGTGTCTCCACAGAGGTTGCACTTTCTGCCATTGGTGCACTCTTCAAAATAGTGGCCAATTTCTCTACATTTCTTACAAAAGGTTTTCTGGCATGCTTCTACCAGGTGCCCAAATTCACCACACCTGCGGCAGAGCTTGGGCATTCCCTGATAGTGTATGTAGCCCCTGTTTTCTCCCAGAACTTCCATTGATGGCAGATGTTTCAGGCCTTGGAAACCTTGGGGGTCGTCCCATTGTTTTATGGGAACCCTCCAAGCACAATTCCAAATGCCATCTTCATCCACCACCTTCATAGCCTGGCCTTTAACAGTGCAATATCTTCCCATCCATACACATATGTCTTCTCCTCTCACAGTCTCATTAAACATTCTAACAATGACTACTTTCTGTGCATTGTCAGTCAATTTATCCACTTTGAACATGGAGAAGTGGGTTTTTACTTGTTCAAACCGTTGCCAGAAAACGTTTAGTTTAGTTGCATTTTTAAAACTCACATCGAAACCTTTTTTAAAAGGAAGGGACAAAATACAGTTTAACTCTTCTGGGAGAAAACCCAGTGTTTTTTGAATGAGTTTTCTTGAAAAATCCAACCTTGACATTTCTATAATTTTCCCATTTACCTCGTTAAAATTAAAGCGTACACTGTGGTGCCTCCGCACGCCGGCACGAGTAGCCGACATGATGGAGGCACCTGCCGCAATCTAAAAAAGGCTACAGATAAAAGCACTAATTTTATACTAAAAAAGGATAGATTAAATAAAATAAAAAACACTTACTGTTGTGATGATCCTTGATGCAGTTGAGAAGATGTCCTCGTTTAAAAGCCGCTTAAGCTGAGACGCCTTCGCAGTATACCTCCTGAAGGTTAAAGCACGTATTATTAATTAAATACGAGCCGTCGGACCTCCAAGAGGCGATCGCAACACAACCCTCCGACCAGACACGTGATCTTAGCCAAAAGGCCGAGAAGCGAAAAAAAACCTATGCTATACTTATGCTATGCTTCTAAAAGAACTACCTTCTCTCTGCATCCGTGAGCGCAGTATACATGAAAGTGGATTCTCGTATCAATCACGTAAACGGTTGCGTTTAAGGCAACATTTAAAGTTAGTGTCGTGTAGGCGCTAATTCAACACACGCAGCAATGCTTTTGCCTTATCCACTATAAAACTATTGCACGTAATTAAAATCAATGAAACTTCCTCCGCTGGAGGGATGTAGTGACGCGCTGCTTGCTCATAATACAGTAACGCATTTGAAAAAGACGTGAAAGAGCCACAGTACATGTGCGTGTAATAGAAAGTGAAGAGCAAAGACATGCTTAAATCTTACAGTACCTGTCACGTTTATAATATCTAGAAATCCGTCCGTCATCTATTTCAATTTAACACATTTCGTTTTTAATTAAATCTATTTACACTGACTACACGTTTATTAGGGGTGTTGGGAAAAATCGATTCACCGCAATTCTTTTTAAAACGATTTAAAAATCGATTGGTTTATCTCAGAATCGATTATTTTTTTATTTTACTTCTACTAAGAGGTGGTGGAGTTACCACTTTTATTCCAACAGAGGGCGTAAAGCATATGTTTGTATCTGTGTTAGACGATGTCGTATCCGTTTTAAGATGGCGAGGACGCAAAAATCATGGCCGAGTCAGCGGATCAAGGCTCGAAAGTTATTTCGGGACCTTCACGTTTCAAATCCCAAGTGTGTAAACACTTTGGATTTTACACTTTACCGGGAAAAGCAGCGCTAGACATGACTAAAACGGTATGCAAACTCTACCATACACTGAGTTTCATGGTTCAAGGTACTTTAAAATATACACTGTGTATGTGTATGCTCCTGAAATAAAAGTTCAGAAAGATGTGATGCATTGTTTTTGTTAATATGACTCATAATATAGCAGGGCTATTCAATTAGTTTGTCAATGGGGGCCAGTTCACGAAAAGCATCACAAATGAGGGGCCGGAGAGATATGACTTGCAATATGAGGGATGACACAACAACAATAAGAAATCCGTTTGATTTTTTCCCAAATTCCGTTTTTTCTGTTTTAATTTTTCTGCATTTTCCGTCCTTCATTATACAATAGTAATATATTTGCCCACATGAAAAAAATACTTCAGTATACTACAGTATTCACTTATAAACTATATTAAAAGCCTGCAGTAGATACAGTACGTTGAACCATCCAGGGATTTTTTTTTAGAAATAATAGAATCTTACATAATACATTTGAAAGATTCTGTGCCATTCCGCGTTATACAGCAAAATCTGTTTAATGCCTGAAATCCGTGATTCAATCTTAGGGCCGTGTATGTTTTTTTTTTTTTACATTTTTGCCACATAAGACACACAAAGTTTTTTCCTACATTTAAACATGCTGATGTTATATGTTAAACTGCACAACAACAACATCGGTGCATTGTAAGATGCCCAAGCAGGCTTTTCTACATCCAAACATGTTCATTTGTTGTATTTTGGAACTGCATAACAAAAAAGGAAACTTCAGTGAGTGAAACAACATTAACCTACACAGGCGCTGTTGTCCGACGCGCTATTCTCCGCCCTTGCCTCTGTACTTTTGAAATGGTGGTCCTATTTGTGCTAGCAAAATGTCAGAAATGAAACATTTCATCCGTCTAAAACTTATCATCCGTCATCGTCCTGTTCACCGCGTCTCACAGGAGAGAAGTATGGAAAGCCGATGGTGTCAGAATTACGCCATATATTAAACGCGTTTATATCCGAACGCCGTTTTTGACGGCGTTTTAAACAGTATTTGCGCCGCAAAATACGGCGTTGCGAATCCAAACGCCGTAAAAAAACGCGCAAAAAGTCGTCCATAACGGCGTATTTAACGGCGTTCTAAGGTGCTTGAAAAGCGCCGCCTTTTGCGCCGCTGTCTTGCCATATGACGGCGTAAAAATGCCGTTTTGGTTGCATAGAGCGCGTGTTATTTACGGCGTTTTGTGTGTTGTATAATGAGCCCCTCCCGCTGATTTCCGCAGCCAGTAAATTCGAACTGTTCTCACCCAATCACTGATGAACTGAGCCAGACCAGAGCAATTTACCACTGATCATTTTACAGGATTTTGTTATGTGCGCAGTGTTACCTTTGCTAACATTAAACAAACCATTGCTTGCTTTCTGAAGAAGCGACTTCTTCTCTTTGAGCGTCCAGTCCGGTGCAGCCGGCAATCCAGCCGGCGTCCAGTCTTGTGTCCAGTCCTGTGTCCAGTCTTGTGTCTAGTCTTGTGTCCAGTCCTGTGTCTAGTCATGTGTCTAGTCATGTGTCCAGTCCTGTGTCCAGTCTTGTGTCCAGTCCGGTGATCCAGCCGGCGTCCAGTCCGGTGATCCAGCCGGCGTCCAGTCCGGTGATCCAGCCGGCCTTCCAGCCGGCGTCAAGCCATGTCCAGCCGGCCTTCCAGCCGGCGTCAAGCCATGTCCAGCCGGCCTTCCAGCCGGCGTCAAGCCATGTCCAGCCGGCCTTCCAGCCGGCGTCAAGCCATGTCCAGCCGGCCTTCCAGCCGGCGTCAAGCCATGTCCAGCCGGCCTTCCAGCCGGCGTCAAGCCATGTCCAGCCGGCCTTCCAGCCGGCGTCAAGCCCTGTCCAGCCGGCCCCTGGGAAACTGCCAGGGCCAAAGACTGTCCCCCCCAGGACTCCCCCTAAGTCCCCCAGGACTCCGCGCCCTCGAGCGCAGCCGGGGACGGGGACTTCTCCCCACCTCCCTTTTGGACTGCCCCCTATGGGTCCTTGTTTGGCACCACCCCCCCTCCCATGTTTGTTGTTTTTGTTGGCTCACCCTAGTCCTGTTGTTGTCTTGTCTTGTCTGCCACTGATTTTGTTTTCCATGTTTTGTCTTGTCATGTCACTGTCTCAGTCTGCCCTGTCTCGTCCGTCTACCCCTTGGTGAGCACCTGGAGGTGCTCATTAAAGGGGGGGATTCTGTCATGGCTCTGCTTCCTTAGTCATGTTTTTCTTGGTCCTGTAGCAGAGCCATGGCAAAGCTTTTGGTTATGTGTGGAGAGAAACATATTATTGTCCTTTTGACAATAATATACGTTCTCTCCAGTGTCTTGTCATTGGCCCCATTCCTCTCGTTTCCTCGTTATCCTTCCCTAAGTGTTTGATTACCCACACCTGCCCCGTGTCGTTATCCCTCCTTTGTCTTCCCTTTAAATACCCTCTTGTTTCTTTGTCTTGTGCTCGTGGATTGTACTGTGTTATGTGCGTGTACATACGTTGTGGTCATTGTGTTTTGCTGCGTCCTGTGTAAGTGTACTTATGTGCTTACCTGGTTGTTTAGTGTCTGAGTTTGCCCGTGTTCCTGTTGCTTTGCCCTGTCTGTGGATTTTAGTTTTATTTTGATCCTGTATGTATGTTTTGCCCCCTCGTGGGAAGTTTTTATTTTGTATTTATCCTTAGTTGATTTTCCCCCATCGTGGGTTTTTGTTTTGTCTTGTTATTTGTTAAATAAAGTGTTTTGTTAACCCCTTCACCGCCTGCCTGCATTTGGGTTCTTCACACCGCAATTCGTGACAGCAGTGGCTTCCTTCGTGGTGTCCTGCCATGGATACCCTGCTTGTTCAGCGGTTTACGTATTGTAGACTCATGAACAGAGATGTTAGCAAGTTCCAATGATGCCTTCAAATCTTTGGCTGTCATTCGGGGTTGTTTCTTTACCTCATTGATGAGTCTTCGTTGTGCTCTTGGTGTCATTTTGACTGGGCGCCCACTTCTTGGTAGAGTAGCAACAGTCCCACAGTGTCTCCATTTGTAGATTGTTTTGCCAAACTGTAGACTAGTGAATTTCTAAAGTCTTTGAAATAACTTTGTAACCCTTGCCAGCTTTATGTAAATTAACCATTCTTGATCGTAGATCCTCTGCAAGCTCTTTTTGGCGAGGCATGGCTCACATAAGCGTGTTCTTGTGCAAAGCAAACTCCAAAAGTTTGAGGGGTTTTTATCAGTCAAAGTAGCTGTAGTCCACACCTCCAAACTTATTATCTTAAGGAGACTCCAGATGTGCTAAAACCTGACTCCTATTAGCTTTTTTGAGGTCATTAACTCAAGGGTTCACATACTTTTTCCACAAGCACTACAAGGTTTTTTGGTTGTTCTCAATAAAGACATGAAAGTTCAAAAAAATGTTGTGTTATTATTTTAGACACATTATGTTTGTCAATACCCTTGACTTAGATGAAGATCAGATCACATTTTATGACAAATTTATTCAGAAAACCATGAAATTCCAAATGGTTCACATACTTTTTCTTGCCACTGTACATACACTGTAAAAAAATCCCGTTAAAACAGATAAAGTACTGGCAGAAAATTACCAGTACATTTTCCTTTATTTTACAGACATTTCCGTTAATGCTAAAATGTAATTTAATTCAGTGCAAAATGTAAAATACAAGTGAAACAACTGTAAAAAATGAATACAGAAAATTTCTTCATATTAATACAGTATATTGTGCCCTGTTTTTACAGATTTTTTTAGTGTAGGCGATGTTTATGATGCACCTGCTGATGAGAACGATTCTGCATGACGCATTTAAAAAAAGAATAGACTTTTAAAAAACATAACTACAAAGCATGTCATACATGTTAACGCGCACAACTTTATTGTAGGCTAAATAAAGTGCATTCATTATTACTGCAAAAGCTGCATATCAAGCAGAGCTAGTCTGACTATTGCATTAAAGGAATTAACATACTGTACTAGAGAAAATAAAGTGCGGGACTTGATTGATGTTAAGGGTTATTCAAAGATGTTAAGAATAGGGCTGTCACGATTATTAAATAATCGTCTCATCGCGATTGTTTGACCTCATCGCGATGGTTTCAGATCATCGCAATTATTGCACATCTCTATAGAAGACACTAGGGGGAGCTGTAGTGCACCTGCATATTGCATATTTTAGTGTATACTGTATATTGTTACTAAAGCATGGTAATAATTGTAAAATGTACCACCACAACACAACCACTTAAAAAAAAACTAAAACACA
>NC_079891.1:14963972-14966633 GCF_024868665.1 Triplophysa rosa | reverse complement strand
ATTAATTTATTACCTATAATAAAGGTAACATAAATAGGTAAGAGAACAAGAGTTAGAAGAGTAATTTATTCGTAACAGAAAACAGTATTTACTTATAATGCAGTTTTGCACAAGTCAGAAACTCCACCCAAACTGAAACTGAGATATCATCCCATATAAGTTAAATTATATGAGAGAATGCGGCGTCATACGTCTAAATGCAGATTAAAGGTTGGACATTACTTTAATCAAAATAATCATTACAAAAATTAAAAAAATAATAAGCTTGATTGCTTAGCAACCTTAAACTGTATTATTTATCTGCCCCATGCCGTGGAGGAGCGTGTTTCTCCGCAGCCGGCCTCAACAGACTGAAAACGGACGTTCACCCAAGAATTTAGATATGATTGATTTTACTCGACAAAGCATATGAAACAAAGATAAATAATGACCACGACTCACTCGAGTATGCATGTTCTCCATTTTACATTTTGCACTGAATTACATTACATTTTAGCATTAACGGAAATGTCCGTAAAATAAAAGAAAATGTACTGGTAATTTTCTGCCAGTACTTCATCTGTTTTAACGGGATTTTTTTACACTGTATGTAATTACGTTTAATTAGGCCTACTATTCGGAGCAATGGGATCAGTAGGCTTATAACCACCATCTTTGTGCAAACCAACTTTTTAAAATTGTTTTTTTTCCTGTAGCTTGTAAGTAGCATATGCCCGCATCCCGACTCATTTTGCCATGTTCTCACCAGGCTAGGCTGCATGAGTGGGTTGCCGGGCCTGAATCCCGCACTTATTTCTATGTGCTGAATAATATTTTTTTCCATTTCATTGTAAGTTTCTTTGCAGTTCCACGCACGATAGCGTCAGTCTCTTCACGGAGGTAAATGGCAAGGCGTTTGGCATTGACTTGGGCTGTGTTATATTTTAGTTAATAAGTTCATGCTTGTTAAATTACAACATTATTGCGTCTCCTTATAGTCAATCAATTTTTGTAATATGGAAACGAAAATCACATGGGCTACTGATAAGAGACATGCATAGACTAAAAGGCCCCTGTAAGTCGCTTTGGATAAAAGTGTCTGTTAAATGCGTAAATGTAAAATCTATTACTGTTCGTTCGTCCTGTTTATAGCACGAAAGTCCACTGATGTGTGAGTTCAGCAGCAAAAATCAAGTGCAGATACGGTTTATAAAAAGGTCTCTCATTCCAGACTTTCTTTTCATACTGACCACGCATTAAGTACTGAAATATAAATATAAAAACGACCAAGCGAAACAGATAAACAGAACAAGACCAACTACGTAAAAATTTACTAAAGGATCAAGCGGGTCTCGAACCGGCGTTTGATGCTGTCAGAGATTGTGAGTCAATCACGCTAACCAGCAGACCACAACTCAAAGTAGTCAGCCTTTGCTTAAAGGGAATTCAGTGTACTTTTTACTCTGGCTGACCTCGCTTATACCAGGAGTGATTTCTGGTGTTGGAAATTAGCTAATACAATATTTCAACGGATTGCTTTTTTGCTTTTCACGTAGGCCATACGCGCTATATGTAATACGCAGGATACATTACAATGGGATTGGTTGGCCTTTATACAATTGCTGACCACGTTGTGTAACTATACATTTCCAAAGAGAAGAAGTCGTTTCTTCGGAAAGCAAGCAATGGTTTGTTTAATGTTAGCAAAGGTAACACTGCGCACATAATAAAATCCTGTAAAATGATCAGTGGTAAATTGCTCTGGTCTGGCTCAGTTCATCAGTGATTGGGTGAGAACAGTTCGAATTTACTGGCTGCGGAAATCAGCGGGAGGGGCTCATTATACAACACACAAAACGCCGTAAATAAATGCTGAAATATAAAAAAAATCCCTGTGACACAGATAAACATAACAAGACCAACGATGTAAAAATCTGCAAATGGTCCGAGCGGGACTCGAACCAGATAAAGACGCAACATGCGACTGCGAGCAAACCGAGCTAACCTGTAGACTAACAGCAACGACTCGTCTTGCTTCTAATTCTGTCATCATTTACGCACCCGCATTTACACATTGCTTCCTGGAACATACTGCATTAGTTATATGTTTTTCTTTTCAGCTGGTTTTTCTTTCATTTCTTTCCATTTTTGTTTTCCACAAAGTTAAGCTGGATATGGATTTGAGGTGACACTACGGTCAGACGGTTTCATCGCGTGCCAGACCCCCAGTTAACTTAAGTGAACAGCGCTCTTGGAAATTGTACTGGATGCTCCGAGCCTCCGACTTGCCGTAGAGCTCGCAAACCCAGAAGAGGAGGGGCTATGTATATTAGCTAATAAGTTTGCATTTTGAGTGACGTGTGACGTTAAACATTAACAGTCGATGAAGTCGGATTACAAGGGTAGAGAACCGTGGAGGCGTTATTAGTAAGAACACGCAGTGGCGAGGTATGACGTTAGAATTTAGGCGATCAGGTTGGGGAAACGCGCTTATTTAACCCAGGAACGGCGGCGCTTATTTAACGCCTGGCGGGTTAAGTTAAATCGCGATTTTAAAATATTATACGGGCGATTTCAACAAAGCAGCGAAATTGTGAACTTCCTGTTAGGCTTTCCATACTAGTTTGCATATGAAGGCGTAAAAAACGCCGTTTTGGTTGCACAGAGCGCGCGTTATTTACA
>NC_079891.1:14941324-14962167 GCF_024868665.1 Triplophysa rosa | reverse complement strand
TGTGCTTGTAAAAGGATACAGAATAAAATCATTTTTGTTTACTTTATTAACGGAAGAAAACGTTAATAGAGCAGACTTCACATAATACTAGTTCTCCACAGAGAACATGCATAAACACTCAAGTCAGCATGGTCGTCATTTTTATATTGTTTCGTATGCTTTGTCGAGTAAAATGAATTATATCTAAATGCTCGGCTGAAAGTCAGTTCCACACACGGTATAGCGTCAGTCTCTTTACGGAGGTAAATGGCAACATGTCCCGTAGGTAATGTGAGTGGTAGCGTGCTAATAAAATTTAAGTGGGCAGGTGATGTGCGTTAAGGTGATTATTGAAAGGCTGTTGGCGAGGCTGTCGGGAGCGCTTAAGAAACTTAGAATATACTGTAAGTTTGTTGTGGAGAAAGAGCTCTTATTCCTGACTTTCTTTATATATTAACCACGCATTAAATGCTGAAATATAAAAAAATCCCTGTGACACAGATAAACATAACAAGACCAACGATGTAAAAATCTGCAAATGGTCCGAGCGGGACTCGAACCAGATAAAGACGCAACATGCGACTGCGAGCAAACCGAGCTAACCTGTAGACTAACAGCAACGACTCGTCTTGCTTCTAATTCTGTCATCATTTACGCACCCGCATTTACACATTGCTTCCTGGAACATACTGCATTAGTTATATGTTTTTCTTTTCAGCTGGTTTTTCTTTCATTTCTTTCCATTTTTGTTTTCCACAAAGTTAAGCTGGATATGGATTTGAGGTGACACTACGGTCAGACGGTTTCATCGCGTGCCAGACCCCCAGTTAACTTAAGCGAACAGCGCTCTTGGAAATTGTACTGGATGCTCCGAGCCTCCGACTTGCCGTAGAGCTCGCAAACCCAGAAGAGGAGGGGCTATGTATATTAGCTAATAAGTTTGCATTTTGAGTGACGTGTGACGTTAACTTAACGTCGATCGGCGTGCGGCGTTATTTAAACGCGTGGCGGCGTATGACGTTAATTTAGCGCCAGGCGGCGTTAAGAAATCGGCGTTTTAATATTAATACGGCGATCAAAAGCACGCGAATTGTGAACCTGTTGGCTTTCCATATAGAACGCCGTTAAATACGCCGTTATGGACGACTTTTCGCGCGTTTTTTACAGCGTTTGGAATCGCGACGCCGTATTTTGCGGCGCAAATACTGTTTAAAACCCTGTCAAAAACGGCGTTCGGATATAAACGCATTTAATCTATGGCGTAATTCTGTCACCATCGGCTTGCCATAGAGAAGGCTTGCGAGTCGCGCTACTCGCCTAACGCCACGTGACTACTGCTTGGTGTTGCTGCAGCTCGTGCTGAATGGAACAAGCGCGCTGTGGCAGTGCACAAAAAAAGCCACAACCCTATTTTTTAATTTACTTTGAGGAAATTGGTGGAGTCATGTAATGACCAGCGGAAGGAAGTAGATGAAAGGAAATGTGTTTGTACGGAAGAGGAGTACGCGTCATCAGAAAGTGCGTGGATTGAATGGATTGCAGGGAGAAACTGTCGAAGATGAGCGCTTATTGAATTGCGGCCTCCTGTGAGCGAGATCTGGTGTGTGGTGGAGGTTATGGTACTTCTTGAAAAAGCACTTCACGATTAACTATTTGGAGTTGCTGGCAAAGCTTGGCGATTTATGTACTCTACTGTTGTGGGTGTCTGGCGAAATTCATCTAAACTCTCCTGTTCCTTTCGGGATCACTAATCTGGTCAGTACGTTAACTCTATGCATCCATTACACACATACACTACATCCGCACCTTCTTCTATTTAGCTGTTGTTTTTGCCCTTTAAAGTTATCGTTTAAATATAACTAAGTGTTTATTCTTTCTTTTTTTTCTCTTGTATGGATGCATATGGACGTGGATCTGTTTCCTTGGAAATGAAATAGGATGACGCGTATCTTTGGGGTTTTTTGTTTGTGTGTTTTGGATTTACATATTTCGTTTTTTTGCTCTGGTTTGCTTTTGGGTTAACGTGTTTTGTTAACTCTTACTTCCTTGCACGGAAGCAGATTACTGTGCTGAACTGTTTTCCCCTTAAACATTTATATACATTTGTTTTGGACAGTTTCAAATAAATCACGAAAACTAAATTTGTCTGGGATTTTGACTTTTTGGAAATGAATGTAAACGGTGGTTTGCTATCCGGGATATTGTGATCTTGTGATGGGATTCATCCTGTCTGGCACCCGAACAACTGTAATTTAAATTTTATATATATATATTTTTTTTCTTTAAAGGTTATAAATGTACTGGTATTATATTATATAGTGTTTGGATTGAGTTGTGCCCACGTGGTCTAGCGGTAAGAGCCACTCGCTACTCCGAGGGAGACCAGAGTTAAAAACCCGTAAACACTTCTGTTTTTTTCTGAAATAGGGCAGCCACCGTTACAGCGCGTCACTTCAGTACTATAGGGTCCGTTCCCGACTGAACTAAATTTATTCTAGAGATTCTTTTTCACACTATGCTACTTGAATGGCTGGAACAAATTACATCGAGGGCCGGGTTCGGCCCACGGGCCGCCAATTGAATAGCTCGGTGTGGCGAGGGGAGCGTGGTGTAGCGAGGTATGCGGCAGGAGAGAGAGCCGGGAGACGAGCGGTAAGTGAGTGGAGTAATTACAAACGACCAACACCTGTGTCTCGTTCCAGTAAGGGCGCGGGGAGAGAATATAAACACCCGACGAAGGCACAATGCTGAGAGAGAGACGGACTCGACACGAGCTGCCACAGACGGAAACCTCTCATTCAGCAAGGAGGACCTTCGCTGACTTCCGAGCGACGCAAGCCAGGCTGAAGGAAAAGCCGTGGATATTTATGCTGTTTACTTTGGGTGCTCTATTTAAGTTGTTCTGTAGAATAAAGTCGTGTCAGTCTGGCCAACCTCGTCCTCTTCCTTCCTTATCCTAACGAACCCGCTACACTGGTGCCGAAACCCGGGAAGGAAGAAGGAGGGACACTGCCATCATGCAGGCAACATCGGGCACGCCGTTTGCGGACATCATCGCGTCTCTCGCGGTCCTCCACCGTGAACAACACCAGGCGCTGCTGGACCTTCGGAATGACCACGAGCTCCGCTTCCAGTCCGTCTTCCAGGCCCAGCGAGAGGATCGCGAGAGCTTCCGGAGCTGGATGGACCAGGGGGTTCGGGCAGAAGCGCCCGCGACAACCGCCGCGTTCCTGCCGCTGTCGAAAATGGGGCCAGAGGATGACCCCGAGGCATTTCTCGACCTGTTCGAGAAGACGGCGGAAACTAGCGGCTGGCCCCCGGAGGACTGGGCGAGGCGACTCCTGCCGTTGCTGTCGGGGGAAGCGCAACTGGCGGCCCGGCCACTGCCCATCCAGAACCTCCTGGTCTTCGACGACCTGAAGAGGGCCATCCTACAGAGGGTCGGCCGTAGCCCGGAGGAACATCGGCAGCGATTCCGGTCGCTGGGGCTCGGCGAAAGCGGTCGTCCTTTCGTGATGGCCCACCAGCTCCGGGATTCGTGCCGCAAATGGCTCCTGGCTGGGAACGGTGACGTCGAAGACATCATCGACCGTGTGGTGCTGGAGCAGTTCATCGCTCGGCTTCCCAAGAAAACGGCCGAGTGGGTCCAGTGCCACCGCCCGACGTCGCTGGGCTCAGCCATCCAGCTGGCGGAAGACCAGATGGTGGTGTGCCCCGGGGTTGGCGAACCCCTTCCGGCTGTCTCTCTCTCCTCTCCGGAGGCTGTTTCTCTCTCCCCCTCTTCTCTCTCTCTCTCTCCTGTCCCTACACCCAGGTCCCGTCCCCCCGGTCCACCACGAGTGCCGCCGCGGCGACGGTTCCCACCGGCCGTGAGCTACACGAGCGCGTACCGTGCGCCACCCCGCGGATTCCCGGACGGCAATGGGTCCAATCTCTCTCCGCGCCCCTCCCGTGCTCCACTCTCCGCCACTCGGATGGCGGAGACGCCTGGGCCGGTCTGTTGGCGCTGCGGGGACCCGGACCATTGGGTCGACCGGTGTCCAGTGATGGAGGTTGGGACGATGATCCGGGTCCCCGACACGCCACAGGCTGCCCCCGGTCAGAACGGAGGGTACCAAATTCCTGTGAGTATAGGGGGGGTACATACCCGGCTCTGGTGGATTCCGGTTGTAACCAAACCTCCATCCATCAGAGCCTGGTTCGGCCCGGAGCATTGGATAATAGCCGCATGGTTCGGGTACGGTGCGTACACGGGGATGTGGTGAGATATCCTTTAATCCCCGTCTTTATTCAATTTAGGGGAGAAAAGCATAGAGTGGAGGTGGCGGTTAACCCACACCTACGACACCCGCTGATCTTGGGAACCAATTGGCCTGCATTTACGGAATTATTGGGGTGTTTATGTGCGGGTGTCGCTTGGGGTCCAAAGACACAGGGAGTCGGCGCGGTTGTACAGGCGGGAGAGGCTGTTACAGGGGAAGCGAGCAGATCCGAGGGGCGAATCCTCTCGGAACGCGATGACTTTCCTCTGGAACAGTCCCGGGACGAATCACTCAAGTTCGCCTGGGAACAGGTTCGCTGTGTGGACGGCCAGCCTCTCCAACCTGACCAACCGCGCTCCTACCCTTATTTCGCAATTATAAAAGACCGGTTGTATCGAGTGGCCCAAGACGCTCAAACAAAGGAAGATACAACCCAGTTGTTGGTACCACGGGGCCGCCGGGAAATGCTTTTCCAGGCGGCACATTGTAATCCTATGGCGGGGCATTTAGGACAAAACTCGACACTAAACCGCCTCATGGCCCGATTTTTTTGGCCGGGCATTCACGAGAACGTACGCAGGTGGTGCGCTTCGTGTCGTGAATGTCAGCTGGTAAACCCTCCGGCCTCCCCAAAAGCGCCATTGCGCCCTCTACCGCTAATGCAGGTCCCCTTCGATAGAATTGGTATGGACCTCATCGGGCCATTAGAGCGGTCAGCGAGAGGACATCGATTTGCATTAGTCTTAGTAGATTATGCAACCCGATATCCCGAGGCAGTGCCGCTCCACAGCATCTCTGCTAAAAGTGTGGCGGAGGCACTGTTTCGCGTCATCTCCCGCGTGGGGATCCCCCGGGAGATCCTCACGGATCAAGGCACGGCGTTCATGTCACGCACGATACGCGAGCTGTAGGAATTATTGGGCATTAAATCGGTCCGTACCAGCGTCTTTCACCCTCAAACAGACGGGTTGGTGGCACGGTTTAATCGCACGTTGAAAACCATGATTCGGAAGTTCGTACACAAGGACGCCAAAAATTGGGACAAATGGTTAGAACCCCTCTTATTCGCTGTGCGAGAGGTCCCGCAAGCCTCCACGGGGTTTTCCCCCTTCGAGCTTCTCTTTGGACGCCAGCCCCGAGGGGTTTTGGACGTCCTGAGAGAGACTTGGGAGGACGGACCCTCCAACAGCAAGAATGAAATTCAACATGTCCTGGACCTGAGAACAAAACTCCATACACTGGGGCGGCTATCTATGGAGAATTTGTTACAGGCCCAGGATAAACAGAGCCGGCTGTATAACAGGGGAACCAACCTCCGGAAATTTTCACCGGGAGAAAAAGTGCTTGTATTACTCCCCACCTCGAGTTCCAAATTACTAGTCAAGTGGCAAGGGCCGTTTGAGGTCACACGGCAAGTGGGAGATCTTGATTATGAAGTAATACGGTCAGATAGGAGCGGGGCGCGTCAAATTTACCACCTCAATCTCCTAAAAAAATGGCAGGAGGTGGAGCCCGTGTTGCTGGCGACGGTAATTAGTGGAGAGGATGATCTGGGACCAGAAGCGAATATAAAACCACAATCACTCGCTCTGGCTCCGGGGGGAGATCACCTCTCACCCTCCCAGCTCACGGACATTGCCAGGTTGCAAGCGGAATTCGCAGACGTGTTCTCGCCCCTACCGGGTCTCACGAACCTCATTCAGCACCATATCGAGACGGTGCCGGGCGTTGTAGTTCGTAGCCGGCCCTATCGTTTACCTGAGCACAAGAAAAATGTGGTTCAGACGGAATTAGCGGCAATGCTCGAGATGGGGGTAATAGAAGAATCCAACAGTGACTGGGCGAGCCCGATAGTTTTGGTTCCCAAGACGGACGGCTCGGTCAGGTTCTGTGTGGATTATCGCAAGGTGAACGCGGTATCGAAATTCGATGCCTATCCAATGCCAGGGGTTGATGAGTTACTGGACCGGCTAGGCACGGCTCGGTTTTATTCGACGTTGGACTTAATGAAAGGGTACTGGCAGATCCCCCTATCACCATTATCTAAAGAAAAAACTGCCTTCACCACGCCGTTCGGTTTACACCAATTCGTGACGCTTCCGTTCGGTTTGTTCGGGGCGCCGGCCACCTTTCAGCGCCTCATGGACCATATCCTCCGACCCCATACGGCATATGCCGCTGCTTATCTGGATGACATCATCATTTATAGCAACGACTGGCAGCGGCATATCCAACACTTGAGGGCGGTTTTGGGAGCGCTGAGGGCGGCCGGTCTCACAGCCAACCCGAAGAAGTGTGCGGTTGGGCGGGTGGAGGTTAGGTATCTGGGCTTCCACTTGGGGCACGGGCAAGTGCGGCCCCAAATTAATAAGACCGCAGCCGTTGCGACCTGCCCGAGTCCCAAGACCAAAAAGGAGGTAAGACAGTTCCTGGGGCTGGCGGGATATTACAGACGGTTTGTGCCCAACTATTCGGACCTCACCAGCCCGCTGACTGATCTTACTAAAAAGGAGGCGCCAGATCCGGTCCAATGGTCAGAGCAGTGCCAGCAGGCGTTTTCCCAGGTGAAGGCTGCCCTGTGTGGCGGGCCGCTCTTACACTCTCCTGACTTCTCTCTCCCTTTCTTGTTGCAGACTGACGCGTCGGACAGAGGGCTGGGTGCTGTCCTGGCACAGGAGGTGGGGGGTGAGGAGCGGCCCGCCAAGGATACCAATGACAGGATCACCGGTTGGTATCTGGCGCTACAGCCTTTTAAGTTCCAGGTGGTCCACAGGCCGGGTGCGCGAATAGTTGTAGCCGACTTCCTCTCCAGGAATGGGGGGGGGGCTGCAGGCCGGACGGTTTCCCGGCCTGAGTCAGGCGGTGGGGGTATGTGGCGAGGGGAGCGTGGTGTAGCGAGGTATGCGGCAGGAGAGAGAGCCGGGAGACAAGCGGTGAGTGGAGTAATTACAAACGACCAACACCTGTGTCTCGTTCCAGTGAGGGCGCGGGGAGAGAATATAAACACCCGACGAAGGCACAATGCCGAGAGAGAGACGGACTCGACACGAGCTGCCACAGACGGAAACCTCTCAGTCAGCAAGGAGGACCTTCGCTGACTTCCGAGCGATGCAAGCCAGGCTGAAGGAAAAGCCGTGGATATTTATGCTGTTTACTTTGGGTGCTCTATTTAAGTTGTTTTGTGGAATAAAGTCGTGTCAGTCTGGCCAACCTCGTCTTCTTCCTTCCTTATCCTAACGAACCCGCTACACCCAGATATACAGTCTCTTCAATGGTATGATCAAGTATTTTCCTAGTCTTTAATAAGCAAACAAAAATCACAATAAATTGTAATATCGACTCGCAATAATTATATAATCGCAATATATATTGAATCGGCACACAAGTATCGGGATAGTATTGAATTGGCAAAGTAGTGTATCGTTACACCCCTAACGTTTATGAATATATTCATATTTATTTATTATACAGATTGTCTATTTGTAAAACACATGCATACATATGATGTAGGCTAGAAACCCTGTTTTAGAAACAAGGGTCTATAAAGACTTGATCTTTTGCAACTTTATACTCAACTACTTTATGCATTGATTTGTCAGATTAACTGCCAAGTAGTTATGAATGGCAATTTTTTTGCAAGTATATTTTGCTCTAAATCTTTCATATGAGAAATGTAATAAAAATTGACCCGTATCGGGGCCTTGTATCGGGATGCGTATCGAATCGTGAAGTTGTTGGCGATACACAGCCCTAGTGTATACATTATGAAAAGAGAAAAGAGAAAAAAGACAAAAACAAACTTTAAGGCTGATGCTGTCTTTAAACTGAGTTAGAGGAGCATATCACAGGTAATAAATATAAGAAACAGGCACTCTTTACAGTGGACTGAAATAATAAAAACATTATCTTAATATTACTGTTGATATTTTAATCATGATTATTGTCAAATAATAGAATATGTTAAAATTGTTTAGCATGCCATTCTTACAGTTTATTCTTATTGACTATAAAGACAAATAGTTCATGGGTGATATTGCTGTTTTTGCCTTAATACATTTTCTTTTAGAAGCATAGCATACTGTAAAAAATGTTCCATAGTTTTTACGGAAAAATACTGGCAGCTGTGGTTGCCAGCAAAGTTCCGTAAAAAATATGGGAAAATTATGTAAACAGCTTTGTAGTTTAAAACTTCAGGGCACTGTGTGTGAACTTATTACATCTGAGTCTTTTATATTAAGAGCATTTGTTTATATGAAATGAAAACATGGACCTAATGCATTAAAGCGAAAACATTACATTTACTTATTTTATTTCTTTGCAATTTATCATTAATAAACATCAAAGTCCCTTTTAAACAAAGCAACATGCAGCATAACATCAGAAGCTCGCTGCCTGACATTGACTTAAACACAGACTCCACTCTTCAGCATAGTGGTGACCCAAAAAACAATTCCATAGTTTTTACGGAAAAATAATGGCAGCTGTGGTTGCCAGTAAACTACCGTAAAAATACGGGAACATCCTGTTTTTATTCGTCCAATCAATTCACAGTGGAAAACATGAGCCACACCCACTATTAATCTTTGACATATGTCAGAATACTGAAGACGATCACCACTTCTGCTTCACAGGGACTGCAGCATAACATCCATGACTTGATGTTTTATTGTTGTTTAAAGTCACCGTTATTGTGTTCAGTGTTTGCTTCAGTTGGGCTCTTTACCCGTTATTTGCATAATAGCATTGTTCTTTTGGCTGCTCTTATTGTGTTTTTAAAAAAACATAGTCATGATTGCAAAGATTAAAAGAAAATGTGGTAAGATTCTTTTGTCTGGTATTTAGACATATTATCTAATATTGTGTAGTTTCTCATTGGGTTTTGTTATAACAGCCTGAATGAGCATAGTGACCCAGCTTTGCTGCAACAATCCATATAAAGAGTCTTTTTGAATGGTAAAAGCAAACCATGCATTTGATTTTTGACTCGGACATCAAGAATCAGTGTATGAATCAGTGGTGACCAACAAATGAAAAGCTTCATGCCGCAATGCATGCTGGGAGTCATGGATGAGGTTTGTACTTTGATGGTACCCAGAATGCATTGCGTTTGTCTTAAGAGGTTTTTTGGTTGTCACCATTGTTGAGACGAACAGGTTTATTCTTGATGTTTGCTAGTGCATTCTTTATGCGCTTGATGTGTTGTAAAGGCCTTCAGAATATAAATTAATTTCATACAGTAACAAATGAGAATGAGAAAGTCACTTTAAATCACGGCCTAAACTGTAATGCTGACAGGCAGTGACACTCCCGACAAAAAAACGACATGAAAACTATTTTGCATATCTTTTTACACCTGTTTCTATCTGTTTCAACATACAGTTGAAAAACTAAGGAAAGTCTTAACCCAAAAAGCAAAGAGTCAGGAGCCCAACTAAAGCAAACACTCATTACCATAATAGTGTCTCGATGAGAACCATCGACATCTAAGCATGTGTTAATTCTCAATAAGAACTTTTGTAGACGTATGACAGAAATAAAGTGACAGTGGTGTCTGTAATAAGTGAATGTGGTAATAGTGTTTGTGGAGTTTACGAAATGTGTTCTGTAGAGCAGTTTGTACATTTAGGGCTACTGTAGAAACAACATGGCGAATTGGCGAAACCTGCAGTGTATGTAGATCATAGCTCATTCTAAGGTAAAAAAAACATAACGCTTCATTATGTTAGATCTTTATACACCATTGAACACATAGTTATGTACATTATATTGCAGTTCTGTCAATAGATCTTCCAAAAAAATACACATTGGACCTTTAACAATGTGAACGAATGTCATCTTATGACTTTAACAATGATAGAGTTTGGATTTCCAATAAAACAAATTATTACAGGGCAACTGATGTTTATCGTACACTTTAAAGTATACATTGTAAGCATAACTGCTCAAACCCACATGTGCCATGCGCCTGTGTGTCTTTTAAGATGAATAGAAACACACACCCAGTGAAAATTACACACTGGCATTTTCCGGAACATAACTTGTTACAGAAATACACAAACAAACAAAGCCAAAGCATAGCTAATATCTCCAAATTGCCATGTGTGTAACCATCAAATTACAAGGCACCGTTACAGTTTATGCAGCTATAAACCATAATTATGTATTGTGGCTTCATAAATTGGTTGAATCTCAAATTTAGGTCGCTGCTCGATGCTAAATATCTTTCTGTTAATTTGCTCCCTCTCTTATTTCCTTTGATATACTCATTGTGGTGAGATAAACCCTAAGAAATAATAGAGCCCTTGATTGGGCCGCTCTGCCAAAGCACACCCAGCAAATCGAATAGAATATATATAGTAATGGCAATAATGAAACATTCATAATCCTAAGGGAAGTGTATCGAAACCAAAACGATTTTCACAGAGAAACTCTTGACCTGTGGGTTACGCCGACTCTTTGTTTAATGCTCCATTTATTGGCTAAAACCTTTTTAATCTTTTTATACGAGCTCAAACGAAAATGTGACGTTGCCTAGAAACCTGTAAACTTTGTAACACGTGCTCTGTGTAGATTTACATTGCACTCACTTCAAAAGAACCTGCGGTAGGACTTTAGTCACATATAGTACCTCAATACTAATTGGCAGCTAAATCTACACCAGAGCTACTGTAACCACAACATTAGCTTCTGCTATATCCATTTGTGCTTTCACAATAAGGAGGCTCAACTAACTAAGCAAATAGCATTTTTATTCGAAATGCATCAAGGGTTTTATCAGAAATAGTATTGACATCCCCTTTCTCTCAACCCAAATAGCAAAAACAGAACTATGCAGGCCAGATTCTGAGTAATATTGTGTTCAGTGAAGTAAATCATAGAATTTATGAAAGCAGTGTCAGATCCTATTAGGCCTGACGCTGCACTCGAATACTGAAATCACTGACAGCGGCAGAATGAAGTTAATTAGATACAGGAGTGCTCCAGCAGTGTGTTCGCTCAACTGTGGCTGTGGGATCAGACTTCACTAATCCAGGTTTGGGAAGAAAACATGCGCTTGTGGTTTCTGGAAAGCTTGTGGCTCTGGACTGGACCGCTGGAGTAAGTGTCAGGGGAAGCAAGAAGCGTTTAGAGAACGACGGTTTGAATGGAAGTAAAAATAATGAATGCAATTATACATTTCTAATATTTTGTGTGTGTTTGTGATAATAAATAGAAACTGAAATGGTGAATGTTTCTGTGTATATATTTTTCCTTGTGACAAATTTCCCAAATGCCCAAACTGTGTCTAATGTGTGTGGACATGTGAAGTGGACATAATGAGAACATTTGGAAGAGCACATTATCCCGTGACAGGAACACCATGGGGGATATAAGCAGGGGTATAGAATGAGAGGGAGGTGTTCTGAGTTTTCCACGTCCCTGCTGGGCACCTACATCTCCAGCATTTTATCTGAGTCAATCTGCTGGAAAATAAGCTTTGAAAATTAAGCTTTGGCTTCTTCTGCAAGAGAGGCCAAAACAATCATTTCCTCCCATTCATTTTAGCTCACTGCACGTGAAAGTCATTCGATGTTAGCGCCTGTTGAACTCATTGGGAATTTGTGTAGAGGTAAAGTTGACTGGACTCAAATGAATCAAACCCGAAATATAATTCAAGAACAGCAACCCAAAGGTTAAAAAGAAACTCCTCATGAAATGAATGTGCAGGACAATAGACAGGGTATCTAGAGGTTATTTATTAAAGGCCTCACCCAAAACAAAAAGATGAATCAAGCCTTTGCAAATGAGATGAAATTCTTGAACATATTGAAAAATGTGTTCCAGTCGAAGGTTGGATGATTTCACCTCTGGCTTTTCTCCACATCCCCACACCCATAATCTGGATCACTGTGAACCAATGAGCCAACCAAACCAATGCCGTTTTTATTAAAAATGACATTTTTTAAATGTACATCTGAATTCCTTTTTATATTAAATAAACACATATAACGTATGACACATATAAATAATCCATTCAAATGCGTTCACAAATTAATTAAGGTTTGTATTGAAGCTGAAATAGTGTGGTTACATAAGTCTAGTTTCTACTAGCTTGCTGGGACAAAAAAAAAGACAGTACACTGACAGTACACTGACAGTACACTTATGTTTTTAACATAAGGTCATATTATTTCAACATCTGTTTTACTTATCCCCCACTTTGAGCAATTGCTCTGGTATTAACATAAATTACACATAAATAAAAAAAGAGTGACACTTGCCTTTCATGGCACACAGGGGCTACATTTATTTTTTCAACATAGATGGCTTAGAAGAGGAAATGGAATGTTGCTATTATGTTGTTATTGTGGTGGGGTTTACATTGAGTGTGAGTTCCTCTTTGTTTGTGAGGCAAAGAGAGAGAGAGATGATGACACAGCCTCAGAAACGCCCGTGGCTTCAACATGGTGACAAGAAAACAAAGACTTTAGATACTGTAACTGAGATTTTACAAGCAAGATGGCTGGCTGTGTGTTAGTTGAAGCAGACGTGTCTACACCTACCATTAGCTGTTGGTATGTTATCCTGAGATATTGGAAAGCACAGCTTAAATACATTACCCTAAGGGACCTAGTATGGATGTGTGTGTGTGTGTGTTAGGGGTAGGGAATATGATATACAGTTTGTACAGTATAAAAACCATTGCGTCTATGGAATGTCCCCATAAAACATGGAAACCCAACATGTGTGTGTGTGTCCGTCCATGTGTGTCAGTACGTGTATGATATTTAATGGATTTGCTTATAGTGAACATGTTTTCATTTACAGCTGCTTTGTTGCAATAATTTTGGGGCAGGATCTGTTTTACCTAACTGTCACGTATCTTACCCCTTTAAACTTATGCATGGACGCATATATTTTCATGGCTCTGCCTCATTTAGTCATGTTTTTCTAGGTCCTGCGGCAGAGCCATGGCAAAGCCTTTGGTTTTGTGTGAGAAAACCATGGGGTGTTTATCTTTTGACACTCCATGTGTTTTCTCGTGTCTTGTCATTGGCCCGCCCCTCTCGTTTCATGTATTGCTTCCCTTCCGTGTTTCATTACCCTCACCTGCCCTGTGTCATTATCCCTCGTTTGTCTTGCCCTATATAAGACCCTCATGTTTCATTGTCTTGTGGCTCGGTCATTGTATACGATTCCTTGTCTGTATGCTTACCTCTGTGCTGTATGTTCAAAGTTTCCTGTCCCATGCTTGTTTCCTGTTCCTGGTGGTTCCGTGAGTCTAGTTATTGTTAGTTCATTGTAGTTTTGTCTAGTGTGGTGTTAATCTTTGTAGTTTAGTTTAGTCAGTTTATGTTCCTGTTTTATGATTTCCATTATTATCGTGTCTTGTTTTCCCCACTGTAGGTTTTTGTTTTGCGTGTCTTGTTTCAATAAAGCTTTCTGTTTAACCCCTTCATCTCCCGCTGCCTGCGATTGGGTTCTCCCACGAGATGCATGACATATATAGCCAGAAAAAAATTGTTTGATGCATGCACACAAGCAACAGTGTATGTATCATGATGCATTTACATTACATAGACATGCTAAAATTTCAAGGCCAGACACACGCTACATGTTAAACATGACAAGATAATATTTAAAGGGGTTTGGGGTAATTTTAGGGCAGGATCTGTTTTATCTAACTGTTAAGTTTCTACCCCCTTTAAACGTATGCATGGATGCATATATAGCCAGACACAGTTAGTCTGATGCTAGCACACAAGCAACACTGTATGTCTCATGAAGCATTTATTCATAATCACATAGATATGCTAAAATTTCAAGGCCACACACACCCTATATGTTACACATGACATGACACATGATAACTGCAAATCAAACTTCATTTTACCAATACGGTAGAACAATAACTTCAACTACTAAAGACTTGTTTCTCGATATTCTGCCTGAATTGTCTCAATTCTCTAGCATTTCTGATAACCTAGAAGATCTTGATCAATATTACAACACAGTTGCTCCTCTGGGCCTAAAGAAAATTTAAAGCTAGCAGTCCAACACCGTGGTATAATGAGCACACACACGCTCTTAAGAGAGCAGGCCAGAAAACTGAGCGTAACTTTAAGAAAATTCAATTAGAGGTATGTCGCATAGCTTGGAAGGATAATATCTTAACATACAGGAAAGCCCTTAAAACATCTAGATCTGCATACTTTTCATCAATAATAGAAGAAAATCAGCATAACCCTAGGTTTTTATTTAACACAGTGGCTAAATTAAAAAATTCAATCATTAGCGTCTTCAGATGTTGGACATCAGCATAGTAGTGACGACTTTATGAACTTCATTACAAGTAAAATTGATAATATTAGGGAAAAGATTACAGCTAAGCAACAAGTGGGGACACAAGCTGATCAGACTATGAATATCAGCTCCCCCAAGGAGCAACTGCAATTATTCTCTACAGTAGGTCAGGATGAATTGTCTAAAATCATTAGATCATGTAAATCAACAACATGCATGCTAGATCCTTTGAAAGTTTATTGAAAGAGACATTATCTTGAAAGAGTTTATTGAAAGAGACATATAAGAGACATTGTACAGGGTAGTATATATGTATATTCTACTATATACTACCCTGTACAATGCATATTATTATCCCCCATTTTCTGTAAAATAGTCTTTATTTTATATATGCATATTTTAGAATCTTTTAGACTGTAAATTGTATTATATTGTATTGTCATTGTGTTGAATGTCTGTACTAGAAGCTTCCAACACCAAAGAAAATTCCTTGTGTGTGCAAGCACACTTGGCAATAAAGCTCTTCTGATTCTTCTGATTCTGAAAGAGATGCTCCCTGAAATTATAGATCCTCTGCTTCGTATTATTAACTCATCTCTGTCATTAGGATATGTCCCTAAAGCATGTAAGGTGGCTGTTATTAGGCCCCTTGTAAAAAAGCCTCAACTTGACCCTAGAGACTTAGCTAGCTATATACCTATATCCAATCTAACTTTCATTTCTAAAGTACTTGAAAAGGTCGTTTCATCACATCTATGTTCCTTCCTCCAAAGGAGTGACATCTGTGAAGAATTCCAGTCAGGCTTTAGAGCACATCACAATACAGAGACTGCTCTGATCAGAGTAACAAGTGATTTGCTTTTGCATCTCGTTACTTGTGCTGTTAGATCTTAGTGCCGCTTTTGACACCATTGACCACAGCATACTTTTACATAGACTTGAAAATGATGTTGGCATTAGTGGAATAGCATTAAAATGGTTTCGTTCAAACCTCTCTAACCGTTTTCAGTTTGTAGCAATAAACAATGAGGTGTCACGCAAATCACTATTCCAGTACGGCGTGCCACAGGGCTCAGTCTTAGGGCCTCTGCTCTTCGCACTGTACATGCTACCTCTAGGAGGTATAATTAAGAGACACGGAGTAAGTTTTCACTACTATGCTGATGATACTCAATTCTACATTTCCTCGAGGCCTCACGAAACACAGCAGTTCACCAGCAAGCAACATTTTATTCTTGAACTCGGACAAAACAGAAGTGTTACTTATTGGACCGAAAACCACCATATGTAACGACCAAGAATACTGCTTAACTATTGACAGATGCTCAACAGTTACTACAAATCTAATAATTCTAGTAGTTATACACATTCATTCAAACTACTTGGGATTAACGTTTAAGGCAGACATAACAACAAGAACATCAATACATGGAAAAGTTATAAATGAATATACAGTATGTACATTTCTATATAAATGTATATAGGACTGTATGTCTGTACCCAAAGTGAATAAAGAGGGTGCATCTCTTTACACATTCCATTAGATCGTAAAAGAGTCTTATCTTGATGGTTTGGTGTGGGTTGTTATGGTCACCAGAGATCTGGTCCTGCGCCTAGGTGTTAGTTGCAGATTGGGGTAGACCCCTGGTTGGGTGAGGGGTGTTGTGTCATTATATTTAAGAAATATAACTAGTTATTGCGTGTCTGATCTATCTCAGTCACTACACAACATTGCACTGGTTACCTATTAAGCAACGTATTAACTTTAAAATCTTACTGACTACCTATAAGGCCCTACACGGTTTAGCTCCATAGTACCTGAGTTAGCTTTTACTACTATACAGCCCCCCCTTCACTACGTTCTTTGGGCTCTGGACAGTTGGTAATACCTAGAGTTTCAAAATTGAGTGCAGGTGGTAGATCCTTTTCCTACCTAGCGCCCAAACTCTGGAACAGTATTCCGAATGGTGTGCGGGAGGCAGACACACTCTGTCAATTTAAATCTAGATCAAAGACGCATCTCTTCAATCTAATAATCTAAGGCATTATTAGGCAGCATTATTTAGACCAACCGGAACCAGGAAAACTTCCTATAACAACTGATGCACTTGTAGAACAGTATTCTGCTCTCAGTTGTGTTTTCTCATGTTCCGAGGTCTGTAACCAGTCTAGATGGTGGAGCTAAAAGAGGGAGGCGGCAACCTGACAAGTCCTCACTACACAGTAAATTTGCAACTGCAATTAGCTATTAGAATATTAAGATAATATTAAATCTATCATCTAACTTTTTCTTTCTTTTTTTTTGTTTATTCAGCTTAATTGTGCAAGCACTGTCGAGCTTGTAGAGATGCAGCAGTAGTGCCATATGAGAACTGGTTCGCCTGGCTGGGCCTGGGTTCTCCTGAGGGTTTTTTTCTCCACTGGAGTTTTGGGTTCCTCACCACTGTTTTCACACTGACTGTTTGCCAACGTTTTGCTCGCCGGGGGGGCTTTTTGTACTTGTTAATATTATTCTTAAATGTAACATTTTGCATGAATTATTATTACCCCATGTAGGAATTGAAAGTCTGCATAAAATGTTACCTGTGTTTCTGTTCTTTGTTCTTCTGTCTCTATCTCTGTCTGTGTGTGTGTGTGTGTGCGTGCGTGTGTGTGTGGGCTTATTACCAAATGAGGGATGGCAGTGCAGTTTAGTTTCTGGATGTCATTCTATAATCTTCTAACAGCACTTGACCGTGTTCTTGTAACATTGACTCATAATAGCAGCCAGGGGTGTCATGCACAGAAACATGTCCCGTACGTACAAATACTAAGCAATATTATAGAGAATATCTCAAAAACATCGCACAAATCATTGCGAGAATTAAAGTACAACACTATCTGATTGATATATGAATCTTTTTCCCAGTAAAAAAATCTGTACATTTTTAAGGTAAATGCATAAGTCTGGTGTATTTTGTGAACAAATATCTTGTATATAATTTTGTGCTACAGTAGTAAAAGAGTCATTGTTTGCATGCAAATGATCATAGAGCACAAAACTAAAAGCAAATAAAAATAAAGCAAAGTGGTACCCTTTGTTAAACTGCCTTTAACATAGATTTATTTATCCATTACAAAATTCCTTCCATTATGAAACAAAAATATATAATGCAATATAATACATAATATAATCATTTAAGTGCATCTATTTGTTAATATACGAAAAGTGTCAATTCAATCAAATCAATCTGATCAAATCAATAAAAAAATAAAAAAATTCTTTGTATTATTTAATATATTGTATATATTATTTTAACTAATATACCACTCTTTGTATTTCCTAATCTATATGAAATGATTTAATATATTATTGATAGTTAATTTAGAGGAAAATATATTTTCTTTAAGAGTATTGTCAGTCTTTGCAACCTGAAATTGAACTGTAACATAAAAGTTATTCACTTTAAACGATGCTACCTGTATGCCAACTGGCAAAGAGGTGTGTTCGACTGCGCAGACTACACCAGCGTATCGCATGAGCCATTTGAAAGCATATGGAGCAATCTGTTTTCACAGTAGTTTGTGACATACACGGATCGGGCAGCGCCGCTTTTAAGTCAAAAACCCAGTTCATGGGGCCTTTTGGTCGTGGGGTATAAATGAAAGTGGATGACAAATGCTTTACCTAAGAGACGCGCATACTAGCATAGTTTCCGTGAGCCGACCTCCCGACCGCGCGCAGACGCTGATTACATAATGAGCCAGCGCTGTTGCTTCTGTCACCGGATTAATAAATGTTAAGCTTCTGTACGTGATCAAAACGGCGAAAATTTCCAAAAGAGGACGAGGGTGCAGCTCATAACTGATATAGTGTCTTCCTATAGAATCGTGCAACTGATTAATATGCCTAAATTGTCATTTGCAGGTTGCATGCAAAACTGACTGTTAAAAATCTGAGGGGGCACGTGCCCATTTCTGTCCATTGCATGTTTTGGATATTGGTGTTAAACATTGTATTTTTAAACTCGCTAAAAAGTAACAAATTATTATTGCTGAGTTTATTTTTGCACTAGTGTTTAAGTGTGTGATGCATTCAACAACATGTCCTATGTCATTTATACTTTCAGATTTGAAAAAAACACACACACACACATTTAGACCATTATTCTGACCATTTAGAATATTTCCTGACTCTTAGGCCTACAGCTACAGTATGCCATACAAATAGCCTAGAGTGCAATTTACATGTTTATGTAAATGTAAAATCACTGCCCATTGTGATAATACAAATTGCAGTATTCTAATATTCAACAATTGTCATAATAAAATGAAGCAGTTTGTCTTAGTTTTTAATAACAAATAATACTCATGTCACATTGAATATTTTATGCATAATTGCATAACATAAAACTCTGTGCGCATTAATTTCCATCTAGCAGTTTAAAAAATGTAATACAAATTATTTAACTTGAAAAGTAACGTGCATTCCTTAAAAAGTAACATTTATAAAGTAATGCATTACTTGCTAATCCAATACATTTTGTATTAAATTTATCATTTCCTGTTTCATATTATGTTTTACAATTGTTTTACTATTTTTTATTGATATACCTTATAAATGCAAACATTTTATAGAAGGTGGCTTTTTCACTAAGAAAAATATATAATCCATAGGCCTAAATACAAATTATGTTTTGCTGTACAGATTGTACCTTGCTATTCACAAATGTATAATCAGAAAACCCTGTCCAGTCAGTCAAACAGTTCTGAAACAACTTTTCATAATCTAATAAATTAACAGGTATTTCCTAAAAGATGTTGATTACAGAAGAAAATCATATGAGACCACACACACACAGGGTGGGGGGATGGAGAATGCCTAACAATCTGCAACTATAATTTTAGACACGAGATGGCGCAAATGGCGCACATCAAGTAATGTTATGTCACCCTTCTGTCATTTCAAACCTGCATGACTTTCTTTCTTCCGCAGAACAAGAAGATATTTTGAAGAATGTTGTTAACTGTCCCCCATTCACTTGCATTGGTTTCGTGTCCATACATTAGAAGTGAATGGGGGCCAGTACTGTTCGGTTGCAAACTTTCTTGGTAAAAAATAAAGATGCACTTCTTTTTTTTATTAGTTTTTTATTATTATTGGAAATACGTCCACTGCACTGCATTATGGAAACAAATATTTTTGCAGTATGTACACTGCAAATTTGACCAATGTAGTAGAATTTATGGTACTACATACTGCAGAAATAACCAAAAGAGCTATTTAATTGCTACACTGCCTACAGTATATTCAGTGAGACTACAAACATAAACAGCAAGATATGCGACCCTTCCTGCTTAAACTTATTGCATCAACCCAGGCAACATCATTTGATATTTCCAAAATCTGTTTCCAATTTAGCATGTTTACCTCTATGTCCATGTTTAGGCTTTTGACTATGCCTAATGAACAGTTGTGTGACCCAAATGTCATGACATTTTAAGAATACTAACAGTTTCAAAATAGTTTCACACATTACCACATCAACACTATTTAAGATATCACAAATTATTTCGCAAATTTAAATCCGCTACACCCACCGGCCACTTTATTAGGTACATGTGTTCAGTTGCTTGTTAACATAAATTGCTAATCAGCCAATCACATGGCAGAAACTCAATGCATTTAGGCATCTGGATGTGGTGAAGACGACTTGCTGAAGTTCCAACCAAGCATCAGAATGGGGATGAAAGGGGATTTAGACTTTGAATGTGGCATGGTTGTTGGTTATTCGTATTTCAAAAACTGCTGATATACTGGGATTTTCATGCAAAAGCATCTCTGGGGTTTACAGAGAATGGTCTGGAAAAGAGAAAATATACAGTGAGCAGCAGTTGTGTGGACGAAAATGCTTTGTTGATGTCAGAGGTCAGAGGAGAATGGACAGACTTGTTTGAGATTATAGAAAGGCAACAGTAACTCAAATAACCACTTGTTACAACCAAGGTATGCAGAATACAATCTGTAAACACACAACACCTTGGGACCAATTGAGCATCGTTTAAACGCCACAGCCTAACTGAGTTGAATCCAACACCTTGTTGAATCTATGCCAGAATTAAGGCAGTTCTAGGCTAAAGGGGGTCCAGCCTGGTACACACATACAGTCATGTGAAAAAGGACACTGTGGGAATATTTTTTAGATAAAAGTATGATTTAAATATCAATATAATCAATAAGTGTTTTCTTTCATTTGTTTCATTAAGATGTGTGTTTTGGTCATGTGCTTTCTATTTCACTCAGTGGAAAGTACTGGGGCAAACAAAGAAAACAGAGAA